>NW_017199579.1:0-7284 GCF_001704415.2 Capra hircus | reverse complement strand
GTGCCGCTTTCCTCCCGAGCTGCAGCAGTGTCACGCTTCCCTTCAGTGGATCAAGATCTGTGGCTTTCCCTCGAGGCTTTCCCACGAGGCTTCCCACGGTTTGTCCACGTGCCACCGTTGTGAGTCGATCCTCGGCTTGAAAGTCGAAGCAGTGCAGGGAAAAACAGGTTTCCCTGGAATGGACTGAGACATCTGGGGGACTCTGGGAATGGTGGCACGACCCTGGAGTTCCTCTCGCCTTTCCTGTGGAGAGCGCCTCCTCTTGAGATGCGACGAACACGAATTTCTTTCCGACCACGCAAGGAAAGGATCCCTTCTCTCGAGCTAGTAGGGAAACGGGGCTCCTCTGATGAGGGCGGGACACTCGTGCTTCCTCTCGAGTGGAGACGGGTATGTCGGGGAACTTCTTGAGTTTCAGCAAGGGTGTGAAGGACCCTTTGGAAGTTCCAGAGGTTAGGTGTGATTAGCCTCGAGACGCCTCAGCGGAAATGGGCCTCACCTCGCTGGGGGAGAACCTCCTGGATTTCTCGAGTTGCGGCAGTGCTCTCGACTTACGACGGGGACCTCAGGGACCCGCTCTGGTGGCCTCAGGAAAGGCCAGTCCCAGCGAGTTGCTGGGGGCCTCTCGGATTCCTCTCCCGTCGATGCCGGGCCTAAGACCTTGTGTGGAGTCTGTGGCGAACCTGAGGATTACTCTCCAGTGCTGACATGGATCTTGGGTACTTCTGGAGTCTCCCCAGGGGAGTCAGTCCTCGTCTCGAGTGGGGGCATGCACGTGCGCTTTCCTCCCGAGCTGTAGCAGCAGTGTCACGCTTCCCTTCGCGTGATCAAGGATCTGTGGCTTTCCCTCGAGGCTTTCCCATGAGGCTTTCCCACGAGGCTTTCCCACAGGCTGTCCCACGTGCCACCGTGTGTGAGTCGATCCTCGGCTTGAAAGTCGAGGCAGTGCAGGGAAAACAGGTTTCCCTGGAATGACTGAGAATCTGGGGACTCTGGGAATGGGGAACGACCCTGGATTCCTCTCGCCTTTCCTGTGGAGAGCGCCTCCTCTTGAGATGCGGAACGGGAATTCTTTCCTGACCACGCAGGGAAAGGATCCCTCCTCTCGAGCTAGGGGCGGAAACGGGGCTCCTCTGGATGTGGCGGGACTCTCGTGCTTCCTCTCGAGTGGAGACGGGTATGTCGGGGAACTTCTTGAGTTGCAGCAAGGGTGTGAAGGACCCTTTGGAAGTTCCAGAGGTTAGGTGTGATTAGCCTCGAGACGCCTCAGCGGAAAATGGGCCTCATCTCGCCTGGAGGGAGGAACCTCCTGGATTTTCTCGAGTTGCGGCAGGTGCTCTCGACTTTACGACTGGAGGACTTCAGGGACCCGCTCTGGTGGCACACAGGAAAGGCCAGTCCCCATGCGAGTTGCTCCGGGGCCTCTCGGGATTCCTCTCCCGTCGATGCCGGGGCCTAAGTCCTTGTGTGGATCGGAGCGGGACCTGAGGATTCCTCTGCCAGTGCTGACATGGATGTTGGGGATACTTCTGGAGTCTCCCCAGGGGAGTCAGTCCTCGTCTCGAGTGGGGTCATGCACGTGCGCTACCTCCGGAAGCTGTAGCAGCAGAGTCACACTTCCCTATGCGTGGATCAAAGCATCTGTGGCTTTCCCTCGAGGCTCCCATGAGGCTTTCCCACGAGGCTTCCCACGAGGCTTTCCCACAGGGCTGTCCGACGTGCCACCCTGGTGTGAGTCGATCCTCGGCTTGAATGTCGAAGCAGTGCAGGGAAAACAGGTTTCCCTGGAATGGACTGAGACATCTGGGGGACTCTGGGAAAGGTGGCACGACCCTGGAGTTCCTCTCGCCTTTCCTGTGGAGAGCGCCTCCTCTTGAGATGGGACGGGAACGCCGGGATTTCTTTCCCGATGACGCAGGGAAAGGATCCCTCCTCTCGAGCTAGTAGGCAGAAACGGGGCCTCCTCTGGATGTGGGGCGGGACTCTCGTGCTTCCTCTCGAATGGAGACGGTATGTCGGGGAACATCTTGAGTTGCAGCCAGGGTGTGAAGCACCGTTTGGAAGTTCCAGAGATTAGGTGTGATTAGCCCTCGAGACGCCTCAGCAGAAATGGGCCTCATCTCGCCTGGAGGGGAGAACCTCCTGGGATTTTCTAGAGATAGGGCAGTTGCTCTCGACTTACGACGGGGACCTCAAGGACCCGCTCTGGGGGCCTCAGAAAAGGCCAGTCCCCATGCGAGTTGCTCGGGGCCTCTCGGGATTCCTCTCCCGTCCATGTCGGGGCCTAAGACCTTGTGTGGAGTCGGTGCCGGAATCTGAGGTTTCCTGTGCAGTGCTGACATGGATCTTGGGGTACTTCTGGAGTCTTCCCAGGGGAGTTAGTCCTCGTCTCGAGTGGGGGCATGCACCTGCGCTTTCCTCCCTAGCTGTAGCAGCAGTGTCATGCTCCAGTCGTGTGGATCAAGGTATCAGTGGCTTTCCCTCGAGGCTTTCCCACGATGCCTTTCCAACAAGGCTTTCCCACGAGGCTTTCCCACAGGGCTGTCCCACGTGCCACGGTGTTGTGAGTCGATCCTCGCTTGAGAGTCGAGGTAGTGCAGGGAAAAATAGGTTTCCCTGGAATGTACTGAGACATCTGGGGGACTCTGGGAATGGTGGCACGACCCTGGAGTTCCTCTCGCCTTTCCTGTGGAGAGCGCCTCCTCTTGAGATGCGACGAGAACGCCGGGAATTCTTTCTCGACCACGCAGGGAAAGGATCCCTCCTCTCCAGCTAAGAGGCGGAAACGGGGCTCCTCTGGATGTGGGCGGGACTCTCGTGCTTCCTCTCGAGTGGAGACGAGTATGTCGGGGAACTTCTTGAGCAGCAGTAAGGGTGGAAAAACCCTTTGGAAGTTACAGAGGTTAGGTGTAATTAAACCTCGAGATGCCTCAGCGGAAATGGGCCTCATCTCGCCTGGAGGGGAGAAACTCCTGAATTTTTTCGAGGTGCGGCAGGTGCTCTCGACTTTCGACGGCGACCTCATGGACCCGCTCTGGTGGCCTCAGGAAAGGCCAGTCCCCATGCGAGTTGCTCGGGGGCCTCTCGGGATTCCTGTCTCGTCGATGCCGGGGCCTAAGACCTTCTGTGGAGTCAGTGCTGTAACCTGAGGATTCCTCTCCAGTTCTGACATGGATCTTGTGGTACTTTCTGGAGTCTCCCCAGGGGAGTCAGTCCTCGTCTCGAGTGGGGGCATGCCATGTGCCGCTTTCCTCCCGAGCTGTAGCAGCAGTGTCGCGCTTCCCTTCGCGTGGATCAAGGGATCAGGGGCTTTCCAAGGAGGCTTTCCCGCGAGGCTTTCCCACGAGGCTTTCCCACAGGGCCTGTCCCACGTGCCACCGTGGTGTGAGTCGATCCTCGGCTTGAAAGTCGAGGCACTGCAGGGAAGACAGTTTTCCCTGGAATGGACTGAGTCATCTGGGGTACTCTGGGAATGTGGCACGACCCTGGATTTCCTCTCGCCTTTCCTGTGGAGAGTGCATCCTCTTGAGATGCGAAGGGAACTCCGGGAATTCTTTCCCGACCACGCGGGGGAAACGATACCTCCTCTCGAGCTAAGAGGCGGAAACGGGGCTCCTCTGGATGTGGGCGGGATTCTCGTGCTTTCTCTCGAGTGGAGACGGGTATGTCGGGGATCTTCTTGAGTTGCAGCAAGGGTGTGAAGGACCCTTTGGAAGTTCCAGAGTTTAGGTGTGATTAACTTCGAGACGCCTCAGCGGAAATGGGCCTCATCTCGCCTGGAGGGGAGAACATCCTGGATTTTCTCGAGTTGCAGCAGGTGCTCTCGACTTACGACAGGGGACCTCAGGGACCCGCTCTGGTGGCATCAGGAAAGGCCAGTCCCCCATGCGAGTTGCTCGGGGGGCCTCTCGGGATTCCCCTCCCTTCTATGCCGGTGCCTAAGATCTTGTGTGGAGTCGGTGCCGGAACCTGAGCATTCCTCTCCACTGCTGACATGGATCTTGGGGTACTTCTGGAGTCTCCCCAGTGGAGTCAGTCCTCGTCTCGAAGGGGGCATGCACGTGCGCTCACCTCCCGAGCTGTAGCAGCAGTGCCACGCTTCCCTTCGCGTGGATTAAGGGATCAGGGGCTTTCCCTCCAGGCTTTCCCACGTGGCTTTCCCACGAGGCTTTCCCACAGGGCTGTCCCACGTGCCACCGTGGTGTGAGTCGATCCTCGGCTTGAAAGTCGAGGCAGTGCAGGGAAAACAGGTTTCCGTGGAATGGACTGAGGCATCTGGGGGACTCTGGGAATGTGACACGACCCTGGAGTTCCTCTCGCCTTTCTTGTGGAGAGCGGCCTCTTCTTGAGATGCGAAGGGAACGCCGGAAATTCTTTCCCGACCACGCAGGGAAAGGATCCCTCCTCTCAAGCTAGGAGGCGGAAACGGGGCTCCTCTGGATGTGGGCGAGACTCTCATGCTTCCTCTCGAGTGGAGACGGGTATGTCGGGGAACTTCTTGAGTTGCAGATATGGTGTGAAGGACCCTTTGGAAGTTCCAGATATTAGATGTGATTAGCCTCGAGACGCCTCTGCGCGAAAAGGCCTCATCTTGCCTGGAGGGGAGAACCTCCTGTATTTTGTCGAGTTGCGGCAGGTGCTCTCGACTTATGACGGGGACCTCAGGGACCCGCTCTGGTGGCCTCAGGAAAGACAAGTCCTCATGCGAGTTGCTCGGGGGGTCCTCTCAGGATTCCTCTCCCTTCCTTGCCGGGGCCTAAGATCTTGTGTGGAGTCGGTGCCGGAACCTGAGCATTCCTCTCCAGTGCTGACATGGATCTTGGGGGTACTTCTGGAGTCTCCCCAAGGGAGTCAGTCCTCGTCTCTAGTTGGGGCATGCACGTGCGCTTTCCTCCCTAGTTGTAGCAGCAGTGTCACGCTTCCCTTCGCGTGGTTCAAGGGATCTATGGCTTTCCAAGGAGGCTTTCCCACGAGGTTTTCCCACGAGGCTTTCCCACAGGGTTGTCCCACGTGCCACCGTGGTGTGACTCGATCCTCGGCTTGAATGTCGAGGCAGTGCAGCGAAGCCAGTTTTCCCTGGAATGGACTGAGACATCTGGGGGAATCTGGGAATGGCTGACACGACCCTGGAGTTCCTCTCGCCTCTCCCTGTGGAGAGCGCCTCCTCTTGAGGTGGGACGGGAACTCCGGGAATTCCTTCCCGACCACGCAGGGAAAGGATCCCTCCTCTCGAGCTAGGAGGCGGAAACGGGGCCTACTGTGGATGTGGGCGGGACTCTCGTGCTTCCTCTCGAGTGGAGACGTTTATTTCGGGAACTTCTTGGAGTTGCACCGAGGTTGTGAAGGACCCTTTGACAGTTCCAGAGGTTACGTGTGATTAGCCTTGAGACCCCTCAGTGGAAATGGACCTCATCTCGCCTGGCGGGGAGAACCTTCTGGATTTTCTCGAGTTGCGGCAGGTGCTCTCGACTTATGACGGGGCCTCAGGGACCCGCTCTGGTGGCATCAGGATAGGCCAGACCCCATGAGAGTTGCTGGGGGGCCACTCGGGATTCCTCTGCCGTCGATGCCGGGGCCTAAGACCTTGTGTGGGAGTCGGTGCCCCGAACCTGAGGATTCTACTCCAATGCAGTCATGGATCTTGCGGTACTTCTGGAGTCTCCCCAGGGGAGTCAGTCCTCGTCTCGAGTGGGGGCATGCACGTGCCGCTTTCCTCCCGAGCTGTAGCAGCAGTGTCACTCTTCCCTACGCGTGGATCAAGGGATCCTGTAGCATTCCCTCGAGGCTTTCCTAGGAGGTTTCCCACGAGGCTTTCCCACAGGGCTGTCCCCACGTGCCACCGTAGTGTGAGTCGATCCTCGGCTTAAAGTCGAGGCAGTGCAGGGAAAACAGGTTTCCCTGGAATGGACTGAGACATCCAGGGGACTCTGGGAATGGTGGCACGACCCTGGAGTTCCTCTCGCCTTTCCTGTGGAGAGCGCCTCCTCTTGAGATGTGACAGGAACACCGGGAATTCTATCCCGACCACGCAGGCGAAGGATACCTCCTCTCGAGCTAGGAGGCGGAATCGGGGCCTCCTCTGGATGTGGGCGGGACTGTCGTGCTTCCTGTCGAGTGGAGACGGGTATGTCGGGGACTTCTTGAGCTTGCAGCAAGGGTGTGAAGGACCCTTTGAAAGTTCCAGAGGTTCGGTGAATATCCTGGAGACGCCTCAGCCAGAAATGGGCCTCATCTCGCCTGGAGGGGAGAACCTCCTGGATTTTCTCGAGTTGCGGCAGGTGCTCTCGACTTACGACGGGGGACTTCAGCGACCCGCTCTGGTGGCCTCAGGAAAGGCCAGTCCCCATGCTAGTTGCTCTGGGGCCTCTTAGGGATGCCTCTCCCGTCAATATTGGTGCCTAAGGCCTTGCTGTGGAGTCGGTGCCAAACCTGATGTTTCCTCTCCAGTGCTGACATGGATCTTGGGGTACTTCTGGAGTCTCCCCAGGGGAGTCAATCCTCGTCTCGAGTGGGGGCATGCACGTGCGCTTTCCTTCCGAGCTGTAGTAGCAGTGTCACGCTTCCCTTCACGTGCAACAAGGGATCTGTGGCATTCCCTCGAGGATTTCCCACGAGGCTTTCCCACAGGGCTGTCCCACGTGCCACCGTGCTGTGAGTCGATCCTCGGCTTGAAAGTCGAGGCAGTGCAGGGAAAACAGGATTCCCTGGAATGGACTGACACATCTGGGGGACTCTGGGAATGTGGCACGACCGTGGAGATCCTCTCGCCTTTCCTGTGGAGAGCGCCTCCAGTGAGATGCGACGGGAACGCCGGGAATTCTTTCCCGACCACGCAGGGAAAGGATCCCTCCTCTCGAGCTAGCAGCGGAAACGGGGGCTCCTCTGGATGTGGTCGGGACTCTCTGTGCTTCCTCTCGAGTGGAGTCGGGTATGTCGGGGAACTTCTTGAGTTGCAGCAAGAGTGTGAAGGACCCTTTGAATGTTCCAGAGTTTAGTTGATTAGCCTCGAGACACCTCAGCAGAAAATGGGCCTCATCTCGCCTCGAGGGGAGAACCTCCTGGATTTTATCCAGTTGCCGCAGGTGCTCTTGACTTACGATGGGGACCTCAGGGACCCCCTCTGGTGGCCTCAGGAAAGGCCTGTCCCCATGCGAGTTGCTCGGGTGCCTCTCGGGGCTCTCGGGTTTCCTCTCCCGTCGATGCTGGGGCCTAAGACCTTTTGGAGTCGGTGCCAGAACCTGAGGTTCCTCTCAGTGCTGACATGGATCTTGGGTACTTCTGGAG
>NW_017199578.1:0-7285 GCF_001704415.2 Capra hircus | reverse complement strand
TTTCCTAGTAGATTTCAGAATTGTTACATATCAATGTCTGCTGTGTCTATTCCTTTTAAAGATGCAAGACTTTTGTGAGAAAGCAGGTGTTTATTTACCTGTTACCTATTAATTAATTTTTTAGGTGATCAAGAGAATGCTCAATTTGTTTTAATTTATCAAGAGAATGTTTATTTGTATTGCTTTTTTGATTACCACAGATCACTCAGGATTAATGGACTTTAACTTATTTCTGGGTTTGGACAGAACTTGATATTTGTATAGTGTGGAATAATAAGAATAAATACTTGGTTGCAGAAATACAGACCCTGGTCATTATGGCTGTTTCTAGCTTTCCCTCTTCCAAGTGTATGGTGGGATTACATTTCCATGTCTTCTTAAAACTCTTTTTGTGATCACATCGTCTTTTGATCAGTGTAAAAGTGAGTTCTTACTTCTGGCTGGACCCTTTAAAGCTAGTGTGCAATTCAGCATATTCCGTTTATTTTGACCAAAGTCACACTAGATGCATGTGTCAATATGGAGGCTCCCTCAGCATTCTTTCCAGAGTAACTGGAGTAAGCAGAATTCATTTTTAGCTCACACATGACATGTAGAACAACAACAAAAAATTTGTTCCGTTAAACTACTGAGATTGTGGACTCTTTCTTATTGCAGTATAACTTAAACCCATCATGATCAAATTAATTGACCAATTAATTGTTTAAGATGGAAGATCACTGATATGGTTTTTTTCAATATTTATTCTCATAGTGCATCTATTTTTTTCTGTATAAAGATTGCTTTTTCTCATAAATAGCAAGGATTGAGAGAGAAACCTGTGACAAGCAAGTAAAATACCACATTGTTGATAGTTATATATCAGTCAGAAGATTCAGCCTTAATTTTAATGCAATAAATTTTAATGAAATGGTTCTAGAATATACCTGAGTTTAAGAAGCTGATTTTTGAGAGAAAAAAAATATATGTATATTTTTTTCATATATATATATATATATATATATATATATGCTGGGCTTCCCTGCTGGTTCAGTTTGTAAAGAGTCCACTTGCCAAGTGTAGAAGATGTGAGTTCAGTCCTTGGTTGGGAAGATCACATGGAGAAGAAAACGTCAACCCTTTCCAGTATTCTTGCCTGGGAAATCCCATGGATAGAGGAGGCCTGGTGGGCTACAATCCACGGGCTTGAAGCATTGGGCACAACTTAGTGATTAACTACCACACACACACAACACACACACACACACACACACACACACACACACACACACACACATATGTTTCCCAGTAGAGTGCCAAAGACAAATACAAAATTAATTGTATAATGTGTTCCCAACAAAAAAAATATATCAACTTTGACGGAGATGGAATACCATGTAAATAAATCAGAATTTTTAGATTCACATATATATGTAATATACTTTGAGGTTCTTTTATAAGTCTTGTTATCATCTTAATAAAATTATTTCTACTCTTAGTTTCCAAAAATTTCCCATGAATGGGTACTGGATTATGTAAGATTATTTTTCTGAATATTTTGAAGAATTATATCATTTTATTATTATTTTTATTATTATGTCAACATTACTGAAATGCATTGATAAATTTTCAAATAGTAAGTCATTCTGGAATTCTTAAAATTATGCTTCCTTTGTTCTTGATGTAAGTGCCTCTTTAAATCATGGAGTTTTTATTGGTTATTCATTTAGGATTTTTGCTTCTAAGTTCATGAATAGGATTGTTTTGTACTTTTATTGTCATGAACTTGCCTAGTTTTGATATCAAGGTGAAGTTGATTTCACAAAGAGTTGAGAAATATTTTTTTCTCTTCTTATTCACTATTAGAGCTTTTGTAAAGAGAGATGCTATTTTTTATGAACTTCATGTTGCTACTTTTTTCTGAATGTAGTAATTTTTATACTATTTTTCTATCTTATATGATCCTAGTGATACTTGAGAAAACACATTCCTTCATCTTTTTTTTTTTTCAATTTAGTGCTATTCGAAATGATGTTCTGTGAAGAAATCAACTTAAAAAGAAACTGAGTATATGCTATGTTTTTATGACGCATGTATTTACTTCTGAATATTTTTGAAGAATTATATCATTTTATTATTTTTTTTATTATTATGTCAACATTACTGAAGTGCTTTCAGTTCAGTTCAGTTCAGTTCAGTTTAGTCGCTCAGTTGTGTCTGACTCTTTGTGATCCTATTAACCGTAGCATGCCAGGCTCCTTGTCTATCACCAACTCCCAGAGTCCCCCCAAACCCATATCCATCAAGTCGGTGATGCTATCCAACTTTCTCATCCTGTCATCCCCTTCTCCTCCTGCCCTCAATCTTTCCCAGCATTCAAATGAGTCAGCTTTCTGCATCAGGTGGCCAAAGTTTTGGAGTTTCAGCTTGAACGTCAGTCCTTCCAGTGAACACCCAGGACTGATCTCCTTTGGATGAACTGGTTGAATCTCCTTGCAGTCCAAGGGACTCTCAAGAATCTTTTCCAACACCACAGTTCAAAAGCATCAATTCTTCAGCGCTCAGCTTTCTTTAGAGTCCAGCTCTCACATCCATACGTGACCCCTGGAAAAACCATAGCCTTGACTAGACGGACCTTTGTTGACAAAGTAATGTCTCTGCTTTTTAATGCTGTCTAGGTTGGTCATAACTTTCTTCCCTATCTTAGGAAGAACTGATTTGTTTATAAATATAGAAAGATTTGGTCCATTAAAAAGCCATAACCTATATAATAATGCAATATGAAAATATTTATTAATTCAACCTTTAAATTTTATAAAAATCATGGCATGCCCTGAGTGATGCAGTTGTTATGATGATCAATACATAGTGCTGCATATTCTTGTGTAATATTGTCATATATATATATGACATGTTTACCAGTTATGTGGCCAATCTGCTATGCTACACAAGAAAAATATTTAGAAATATTTTCTTGTATATTACTTCTAAGCACTGATGGATGAAATAAGTAAGCATAATTAATGTAGCATTTTAAGAATATTTATATGTATTAGTTCTGTCATCCTGTATTTTGTTAACATAAAATTTGAAAAATTATGTTAGAACAAAAGGATAGATAAATTCTGGCTTCAGAAATTGAACTAATGTTACCTTTGAAATTCTTTAAGAAAATAGTGGCAGAGATTTGTAAACACCTAGATGAAAATACTATTAATCACATTCACAAATCTGTTAAGTTTTAGGCTCAAATTGTGGGATGTTAAAAATTAAAAAAATAAAAACTAAAATTATGATTGATGAAAAGCTAATTAGTGTGATTAATTCACTGGGCCAAGTCAATATTAATACATGAAGGTGGCTTAAAATATGTTCTCAGAGCATATATTTCAGGTTCAATTTATGAAGTCACTCCGTCATATCCGACTCTGTCACCCCATGGATTGTAGCCTGCCAGGCTCCTCTGTCCATGAGATTGTCCAGGCAATAATAGTACTACAGTGAATTGTCATTTCCTTTTCCAAGGATCTTCCCAACACAGGGATCGAACCCGGTCTCCCGCCAGACGCGTCCTCTGCCCACCATAGTCCAATACATATATATATATATACAAATTCATATCTACATATATATATATGTATGTTTGTATACACACATACATGTATACATATGAGGAAGATGTTGCAACCCACTCCAGTATTCTTGCTTGGAGAATCCCTAAGAACAGAGGAGCCTGACAGGCTATAGTTCATGGGGTCCCAGAGAGTCAGGAGTCGGATACAACTGATGACTAAGCACAGCATATGTATGTATACACACACAGATACATCTATCTATCTATCTCTGTGTGTATATATCAAATCAACTCAATTGTCTTGAGTTTGAGCAAACTTAGGGGGATAGTGAACAACAGGGAAGCCTGGCATGGTGCCGTCCATGTGATTACAGAGTCGGACATGACTGAGGGACTGAGCAACAACAGCAATCAGATGTTTGCCCCTTTCCTAGCGTTTGGGTCTTTGTATTATTTAACATAAAGCTCATGTGATGGCATGGGAGATAAGCTGCAATTCTGAAAGTACTAATTTGTAGGAAGAAGCAAAGAAAAGGCCAATACTGTTAAAATTCAGAAGCTTTTAGTGTCTGTTACTCAGCCTGCAAGTGCTTCCCTTTAAAAATTGTTTTCCCTAAGATTTTTTTCAATCTTTTGTTGGATTTTTTTTTTAAAGTTTTAATGTCTCTGCAGATAGCAACTCCATTCACTCTTTAAAAAAATGCCTCATCTGTTTCATAAAGTTAATTACATACTTGGCTTCTTGCTAGAAGCAGAGCAGGTGCAGTTTAAAGACAAATGAAATTCAGAGTTAGTAAAAAAATATCACAATTTAGTGGGCTTCCCTGGTGGCTCAGATGGTAAAGAATCTGCTTACAATGTAGGAGACATAGTTTCAGTCCCTGGGTTGGAAAGATCCCCTGGAGAAGGGAGTGGCTACCCACTCCAGTGTTCTTACCTGGAGAAACCCATGGACAGAGGGAGTATGGTGGGCTATAGTCCCCATGGGGTTGCAAAGATTTTGGACATGACTGAGTGACTGACACATGCACACATCACAATTTAATATACTATAAGTAAGGCCTTTCAATCAAGAATGAAAAGAATTTTTACTCAACAAATGGTTTTTCAAAGAACTGGATTAGTCAACCAGGAAAAAAAAAATAAATGACTTTTTCCCCTGTCTTACTATTAAAAGTAAGTTCTAGGCAGGATGAATTCAATGTAAAAACAATGAAATCACTAAATTACTTGAATTCCAGTATTGGATATCTATTTTTCATGTTTGTAATGGGGATGATCTTTTAGGTAAGGTACAAAAGCAAAGCACTATTAAAAAATCTAACACACACATGCAAGGTTACCCAAGTACATACTGGAGACAAGGATATGGCAGCATTGAACTAAAAAGGAA
Source organism: Capra hircus (assembly GCF_001704415.2). Taxonomy (NCBI): domain Eukaryota; kingdom Metazoa; phylum Chordata; class Mammalia; order Artiodactyla; family Bovidae; genus Capra; species Capra hircus. The sequence continues at coordinate 2,339 of NW_017199578.1, read as the reverse complement.
ATAATTAACAATATCTTATGTACATGAATAAGGAAATGGTAAACATATTATATATATATATATATATATATATAATATATATAGTCATATATATATATATGACTTCCCTGGTGGATTGAATAGTAAAGAATCTGCCTGCAATGGCAGGAGACCCAGGTACAATTCCTGTGTTGGGAAGATCCCCTGAAGAAGGACATGGAAACCCATTCTTGCCTAGAGAATTCCATGGACAGAGAAGCTTGGCAGGCTACAGTCCAGGGTCACAAAGAGTCAGATACAACTTAGGCAACTAAACCAAAACCATATATAGTGATATCCTGAAATACTCTAAAATAAGTTAAATGAAAGGAAAGTAGTTTTATTTTTTATAAACTTTTTTTAGAGTAGTTTAGATTTATAGAAATTATAAAGAACAGAGATTTCATACATGTTCCACATCCATTTCCCCTGCTGTTAAACATCTTATATTCCCTTTGTGTATTTCTCATAGCTGGTGATCCAATCTATTATTATCTAAGTGCATTCTTTCCTTAGATTTCCTAAATTTCTTCTTAATGTAGTTTTTCTGATATCATCTAGCATGCTATATTATATTAAGTAATTATGGTTCTTTATGCTTCTCTATTGTGACAATTTCTTAGATTTTTCTTATTTTATAATCTTGTAGTTTTGAAGAATAATAATTAAGTGTTTTACAGAATGTCCCTTAATTTCTTTTTTCCCAGTGTTTTTCTCATTTCTGAACAGGATTTAAGGATTTGGGGGAAGACAGTATAACTCTCACCACAAGCCAGTGATTCTTGCTACCAATATGATTTATCAATTACAATGTTAAGCTTATCTGGCTAAGGTAATATTTGTTGGTTCTCTGTTGTAAACTTACTCTCTATCCACGATTCCATTCCATATTCTTTGAAAGAAAGTCATTATGTACAATACATAAAGAAGGAAGAATTGTGTTTCACCTTGTCCAGGTAGGAGGATCTACATAAATTACATGGAATTCTTTTGTACAGGAAGTTTGCTTGTTCTCCCCAATGATATGTTTATTCCATCATGTACTTATATATGAAATCAATATTATTTATTTTATATTAGAGGATATGATCAAATACTATTTTGTTTACTGTGTTGCTCAAATTATTACAGATTTGGCCACTGGGAGCTCTTTAGTTGATCCTGATTGCCTCTGACAAACTCCCATCCCTACTGTGTGTGTGTGTGTTTAACATTTCTTACTTTCTGGCACTGTGTGATATGACAGGCTCCTTTTGGGTAGTCCGCTAAGCTTCAGAATCATCTAGTTTTCCAAGAAGTCCACAATTCTTTGTCAGAGAATGGTATTAGAAACCAAGAGCTGGGTAGGTGTGCTTGCTACTACTGTTGTTTCTTTTAGGACATCTAAAGTGACAGAACAAGGAAATCTATGAGTGTCCTTATTCATGTGGCATGTATATATATATATATATAATCTATGTACAAAGTTAAGTGTGACTTAATACTCATGTGTGCATGCACTCTAAGTCACTTCAGTCATGTCTGACTAAAGGTATTTCAAAAGTTATGTCATGGTAGTTTTATTTTTAGCTTTTTGATAAATACCCATACTGTTTTCCAAAGTGGCTGTACCAATTTACATTCTCAAAAACAGTGTATTAGGGTTCCCTTTTCTGAATATCCTTGTGAACATTTTATTATTTTTTGTCTGCTTAACAGTAACCATTCTGATAGTTGTGAGTGATATCTCATTGTGGTTTGGTTTGCATTTCCCTCATGGTTAATCATGCTGAGCATGTTTTCATGTGCTTGTTGATCATCTATATGTCTTCTTTTGAAAAATGTGTATCCAGGTGTGTTTTGCCCATTTTTATTGGGTTGTTTATAATTTTGATATTGAATTGTGTGAGCTCTTTATATGGTTTGGATATTAATCCCTTATCAGACATATGATTTGCAAATATTTTAGCTCATTCAATAGGTTGTCTTTTGTTTTTATCATTAGTTCCCTTTGATGTGCAAAAGCTTTCAAGTTTAATTAGATACTATTTCTTTATTTTAGCTTTTGTTTCCTATGTCTGAGGAGTCAGGTCTAAAAAAAACATATTGCTTATACTTATATTAAAGTGCCTTGTCTTGTTCAAGTGTCATAATAATAGTGATGTCATTGAATGAATTTGGTAGTGTTCCCTCCTCTTCAGTTTTTTTGGAACAATTTAAGAAGAATTGGCAATAACTCTTTTTTTTTTAATTACTTATTCAATTTCAATGTTAGTATTTGGTCTGTTCAATTTCTTCCTGATTTGGTTGTTGAAGATTGCTTATTTCTGGATATTTCATCT
>NW_017199576.1:0-7287 GCF_001704415.2 Capra hircus | reverse complement strand
TCGGGAACTTCTTGAGTTGCAGCAAGGGTTGTGAAGGAACCTTTGGAACGGTTCAGGGTTTAGGTGTGATTGCCTCGAGATGCTTCAGCAATAATTCGCCTCTGTTCGCCTGGAGGGGAGAACCTCCAGGATTTTCTCGACTTGCGGCAGGTGCTCTCGACTTACGACGGGACCTCAGGACCCGCTCTGGAGGCCTCAGGAAAGGCAGGTCCCCATGCGAGTTGCTAGGGGACCTCCCTGGATTCCTCTACCGTAGATGCCGGAACTAAGACCTTGTCTGGAGTTGGGCCGGAACGTGAGGATTTCTCTCCAGGCCTGACATGGATCCTGGGGTACTTCTGGAGTCTCCCCAGGCGAGTCAGTCCTCATCTCGAGTGGGGGGCATGCACGTGCGCTTTCCTCCGAGCTCTAGAACCAGTGTCAGTCTTCCCGGCCCGACGATCAAGGGATCTGTGGCTTTCCCTCTGGGCATTCCCACCAAGTTTTCCAAACAGGCTTTCCCACAGGGCTGTCCCAAGTGCCACCGTTGTGTGGGTCGATCATCTGCATGAATGTCGAGGCAGTGCAGGGAAAACAGGTTCCCTGGCATGGACTGAGACATCTGGAGGACTCTGGGAATGGTGGGCACGACCCTGGAGTTCCTCTGGCCTTTCCTGTGGAGAGCGCCTGTCTTGAGAGGCGACGGGAACACCGGGAATTCTTTCCCGACCACACACTGAAAGGATTCCCGTCTCGAGCTAGGAGGCGGAAACGGGCTCCTCTGGATGTGGGCGGGACTCTCGAGCTTCCTCTCGAGTGGAGACGGGAATGTCGGGGGAACTCTTGATTTGCAGCAAGGGTGTGAAGGACTCTTGGAAGTTCCAGAGTTTAGGTGTGATTAGCCTCGAGACGCCTCAGCCGGAAATGGGCCTCATTTCGCCTGGAAGAAGAACCTCCTGGATTTTCTCGAGTTGTGGCAGGTGCTCTCCAATTATGACGGGGACCTCAGGACCTGCTCTGGTGGCCTCAGGAAAGACCATTCCCCATGCGAGTTGCTCGGGGGCCTCTCGGGATTCCTCTTCCATCGATGCCGGGGTCTAAGACCTTGTGTGGAGTCGGTGCTGGAACCTGAGGATTCCTCTCCAGTGCTGACATGGATCTTGGGGTACTTCTGGAGTCTCCCCAGGGGAGTCAGCCCTCGTCTCGAGTGGGGGCATGCACGTGCGCTTTACTCTCGAGCTGTAGCAGCAGAGTCACGCTTCCCTTCGCGTGGCTCAAGGGATCTGTGGCTTTCCCTCGAGGCTTTCCCAGGAGGCTTTCCCACGAGGCTTTTCCACAGGGCTGTCCCTCGTGCCACCGTGGTGTGACTCGATCCTCGGCTGATGTCGAGGCAGTGGAGGGAAAACAGGTTTCCCTGGAATGGACTGAGACATCTGCGGGACTCTGGGAATGGTGGCACGACCCTGGAGTTCTTCTTGCCTTTCCTGTGGAGAGTGCCTCCTCTTGAGATGCGACGGGAATGCCGGGAATTCTTCCCGACCACGCAGGAAAGGATCCCTCCTCTCGAGCAAGGAGGCGGAAACGGGGTTCCTCTGGATGTGAGCGGGATTCTCGTGCTTCCTCTCGAGTGGAGACGGATATGTCGGGAACCTCTTGAGTTGCAGCAAGGGTGTGAAGGACCCTTTGGAAGTTCCAGAGGTTAGGTGTGAATAGCCTCGAGACGCCTCAGCGGAAATGGGCCTCATCTCGCCTGGAGGGGAGAACCTCTTGGATTTTCTCGAGTTGCGGCAGGTGCTCTCGACTTACGACGGGGACCCCTGGACCCGCTCTGGAGGCCTCAGTAAAGGCCAGTTCCCATGCGAGTGCTCGGGGGCCTCTCGGGATTCCTCTCCCGTCGATGCTGGGGCCTAAGACCTTGTGTGGAGTCCAGTGTCGGAACCTGAGGATTCCTCTCCAGTGCTGACATGGATCTTGGGGTACTTCTGGAGTCTCCCCAGGGGAGTCAGTCCTCGTCTTGAATGGGGGCATGCACGTGCGCTTTCCTCCTGAGCGTTAGCAGCAGTGTCGCGCTTCCCTTCGCGTAAATCAAGGGATCAGGGGCTTTCCAAGGAAGCTATCACAGGAGGCTTTCCCACGAGGCTTTCCCACAGGGCTGTCCCACATGCAACCGTGGTGTGAGTCGATCCTCGGCTTGAAAGTCGAGGCAGTGCAGGGAAAATAAGTTTCCCTGGAATGTTCGGAGACATCTGGTTGTCTCTGGGAATGGTTGGCACTACCCTGGAGTTCCTCTCGCCTTTCCTGTGGAGAGTGCCTCCTCTTGAGATGCGAAGGGAACGCCGGGAATTCTTTCCCGACCACGCAGGGAAAGGATCCCTCCTCTCAAGCTAGGAGGCGGAAACGGGGCTCCTCTTGATGTGGGTGGAACTCTCGTGCTTCTTCTCGAGTGGAGACGGGTATGTCGGGGGAACTTCTTGAGTTGCAGCAAGGGTGTGAAGGACCCTTTGGAAGTTCCAGATATGAGATGTGATTAGCCTCGAGACGCCTCTGCGGAAATGGGCCTCATCTCGCCTGGAGGGGAGAACCTCCTGGATTTTCTTGAGTTGCGGCACGTGCTCTCGACTAACGTCGGGAACCTCAGGGAGCCGCTCTGGTGGCCTCAGGAAAGGCAAGTCCCCATGCGAGTTGCTCGGGGGCCTCACGGGGGGCCTCTCGGGATTCCACTCCCGTCGATGCCGGCGTCTAAAACCTTGTGTGGATTCGGCCGAACCTGAGGATTCCTCTCCAATGTTGACATGGATCTTGGGGTACTTCTGGAGTCTCCCCATTGGAGTCAGTCCTCGTCTCGAGTGTGGGCATGGATGTGCGCTTTCCTCCCGAGCTGTAGCAGCAGTGTCACGGTTCCCTTCGTGTGGATCAAGGGATCTGTGGCTTTCCCTCGAGGCTTTCCCACGAGGCTTTCCCACAGGCTTTCCCACAGGCTGTCCCACGTGCCACCGTCGTGTGAGTCGATCCTCGGCTTGAAAGTCGAGACAGTGCAGGGAAAACAGGTTTCCCTGGAATGGACTGAGACATCTGGGGGACTCTGGGAATGTGGCAGGACCCTGGAGTTCCTCTCACCTTTCCTGTGGAGAGCGCCTCCTCTTGAGATGCGACGGGAACGCCGGGAATTCTTTCCCGACCACGCAGGGAAAGGATCCCTCCTCTCGAGCTAGGAGGCTGAAACGGGGCTCCTTTGGAAGTGGGCGGAACTCTCGTGCTTCCTCTCGAGTGGAGACGGGAATGTCGCGGAACTTCTTGAGTTGCAGCAAGGGTGTGAAGGACCCTCTGGAAGTTCCAGAGGTTAGGTGTGATTAGCCTCGAGACGTCTAGCGTAAATGGGCCTCATCTCGCCTGGAGGGGAGAACCTCATCGATTTCCTCGAGTTGCGGCAGGTGCTCTCGACTTACGACGGAGACCTCAGGGACCCGCTCTGGTGGCCTCAGGAAAGGCCAGTCCCCAGGCGAGTTGCTCGGGGGCCTCTCGGGGGCCTCTCGGGTTTCCTCTCCCTTCGATGCTGGTGCCTAAGATCTTGTGTAGAGTCGGTGCCGGAACCTGAGCATTCCTCTCCAGTGTTGACATGGATTTGGGGTACTTCTGGAGTCTCCCCAGGGGAGTCATTCCTCGTCCCCAGTGGGGGGCATGCACGTTCACTTTCCTCCTGAGCTGTAGCAGCAGTGTCACGCTTCCCTTCACGTGGATCAAGGGATCTGTGGCTTTCCAAGGAGGCTTTCCCACGATGCTTTCCCACGAGGCTTTCCCACAGGGTTGTCCCAAGTGCCACCGAGGTGTGAGTCGATCCTCGGCTTGAAAGTCAAGGCAGTGCAGGGAAAACAGGTTTCCCTGAAATGGACTGAGACATCTGGGGGACTCTGGGAATGGTGGAACGACCCTGGAGTTCCTCTTGCCTTTCCTGTGGAGAGCGGCTCCTCTTGAGATGCGATGGGAACGCCAGGAATTCTTTCCCCACCACGCAGGGAAAGGATCTCCTCCTCTGGAGCTAGGAGGCGGAAACGGGGCTCCTCTGGATGTGGGCGGAACTCTCGTGCTTCCTCTCGATTGGAGACGGGTATGTCAGGGAACTTCTTGAGTTGCAGCAAGAGTGTGAAGGACTCTTTGGAAGTTCCAGAGGTTAGGTGTGACTAGCCTCGAGACGCCTCAGCGGAAATGGGCCTCATCTCGCCTGGAGGGGAGAACCTCCTGGATTTTCTCGAGTTGCGGCAGGTGCTCTCAACTTACGACGGGAACATCAGGGACCCGCTCTGGTGGCCTCAGGAAACGCCAGTCCCCATACGAGTTGCTCGGGGGCCTGTCCGGTTCTTCTCCCTTCGATGCCGGGGCCTAAGAATCTTGTGTGGTGTGGGTGCCGGAATCTGAGGATTCCTCTCCCAGTACTGACATGGATCTTGGGGTACTTCTGGAGTCTCTCCCAGTGGAGTCAGTCCTCGTCTCCAGTGGGGGCATGCACATGCGATTTCCTCCCGAGATGTAGCCAGCAGTGTCGCGCTTCCATTCGCAGTGGATCAAGGGATCTGTGACTTTCCCTCGAGGCTTTCCCACGAGGCTTTCCCACGAGGCTTTCCCAAGAGCTTTCCCACAGGGCTGTTCCACGTGGCCACCGTGGTGTGAGTCGATCCTCGGCTTGAAAGTCGAGGCAGTGCAGGGAAAACAGGTTTCCCTGGAAAGGACTGAGACATCTGGGGGACTCTGGGAATGTGGCACGACCCTGGAGTTCCTCTCGCCTTTCCTGTGGAGAGCGCCTCCTCTTGAGATGCAACGGAAATGCCGGGAATTCTTTGCCGACCACGAGGGGAAGGATCCCTCCTCTCTAGCTAGGAGGGAAACGGGGCTCCTCTGGATGAGGGCGGGACTCGTGATTCCTCTCGAGTGGAGACCGGTATGTCGGTGAACTTCTTTGTGTTGCAGCAAGGGTGTGAAGGACCCTTTGGAAGTTCCAGAGGCCAGGTTGATTAGCCTCGAGACGTCTCCGCGGAAATGGGCCTCATCTCGCCTGGAGGGGAGAACCTCCTGGATTTTCTCGAGTTGCAACAGATGCTCTCGACTTACGACGGGGACCTCAGGGACCCGCTCTGGTGGCCTCAGGAAAGGCCAGTCCCCATGCGAGTTGCTCGTGGGCATCTCGGGATTCCTCTCCCGTCGATGCCGGCCTAAGACCTTGTGTGGAATCGGTGCCGGAACCTGAGGATTCCTCTCCAGTGCTGACATGGATCTTGGGGTACTTCTGGAGTCTCCCGCGGGGAGTCCATCCTCGTCTCGAGTGGGGGCATGCACGTGCGCTTTCCTCCGAGCTGTAGCAGCAGTGTCACGCTTCATTTCGCGTGGATCAAGGGATCTGTGGCTTTCCCTCGAGGCTTTCCCACGAGGCCTTCCCTCGAGGCTTTCCCACAGGGCTGTCCCACGTGCCACCGTGGTGTGTCTCGATCCTCGGTTTGAAAGTCGAGGCAGTGCAGGGAAAACAGGTTTCCCTGGAATGGACTGAGACATCTGGGGGGCTCTAGGAATGGTGGCACAACCCTGGAGTTCCTCTCGCCTTTCCTGTGGAGAGCGCCTCCTCTTGAGATGCGACGGGAACGCCGGGAATTCTCTCCCGACCACGAAGGGAAAAGAATCCCTCCTCTCGAGCTAGGAGGCGGAAACGGGGCTCCTCTGGATGTGGGCCGGACTCTCGTGCTTCCTCTCGAGTGGAGACGGGTATGTCGGGGAACTTCTTGTGTTGCAGCAAGGGTGTGAAGTACCCTTTGGAAGTTCCAGAGGTTAGGTGTGATTTGCCTCGAGACGCCTCACTGAAATGGGCCTCATCTCGCCTGGAGGGGAGAACCTCCTGGATTTTCTCGAGTTGCGGCAGGTGCTCTCGACTTACGCGGGGACCTCAGGGACGCGCTCTGGTGGCCTCAGGAAAGGCCAGTCCCCTGCGAGTTGCTCGGGCCTCTCGGGATTCCTCTCCCGACGATGCCGGGGCCTAAAATCTTGTGTGGAGTCGGTTCCGGAAGCTGAGCATTCTTCTCCAGTGCTGACAAGGATCTTGGGGTAGTTCTTAAGTCTCCCCAGGGAAGTCAGTCCTCGTCTCGAGTGGGGGCATGCACGTGTACTTTCCTCTCGAGCTGTAGCAGCAGTGTCACGCTTCCCTTCGCGTGGATCAAGGGATCTGTGGCTTTCCCTGGAGGCTTTCCCATGAGGCTTTCCACGAGGCTTTCCCACAGGGCTGTCCCGCGTGCCACCGTGGTGTGTCTCGATCCTCGGTTTGAAAGTCGAGGCAGTGCAGGGAAAACAGGTTTCCCTGGAATGGACTGAGACTTCTGGGGGGCTCTGGGAATGGTGGCATGACCCTGAAGTTCCTCTCGCCTTTCCCCTGGAGAGCGCCTCCTCTTGAGATGCGACGGGAACGCCGGGAATTCTCTCCCGACACGAAGGGAAAGGATACCTCCTCTCGAGCTAGGAGGCGGAAACGGGGCTCCTCTGGATGTGGGCCGGACTCTCGTGTGTCCTCTGGAGTGGAGACGGGTTTGTCGGGGAACTTCTTGAGTTGCAGCAAGGGTGGGAAGGACCCTTTGGAAGTTCCAGAGGTTAGGTGTGATTAGCCTCGAGACGCCTCAGCGGAGATGGGCCTCATCACGCTTGGAGGGTAGAACCTCCTGGATTTTCTCGAGTTGCGGCAGGTGCTCTCAACTTACGATGGGGACCTCAGGACCCGCTCTGGTGGCCTCAGGAAAGCCAGTCCCCATGCGAGTTTCTCGGGGGCCTCTTGGGATTCCTCTCCCGTCGATGCCTGGGCCTAAGATCTTGTGTGGAGTTGGTGCCGGAACCTGAGGATTCCTCTCCAGTGCTGACATGGATCTTGGGGTACTTCTGGAGTCTCCCCAGGGGAGTCAGTCCTCGTCTCGAGGAGGGCATGCACGTGTGCTTTCCTCCCGAGCGGTAGCAGCAGTGTCACGCTTCCCTTCGCATGGATCAAGGGATCTGTGGCTTTCGCTTGAGGCTTTCCCATGAGGCTTTCCCACAGGACTGTCCCACGTACCACCGTGGTGTGAGTCGATCCTCGGCTTGAAAGTGGAGGCAGTGCAGGAAAAACAGGTTTCCCTGGAATGGACTGGGACACCTGAGGGGACTCTGGGAATGGTGGCACGACCCTGGAGTTCCTCTCGCCTTTCCTGTGGAGAGCGCCTCCTCTTGAGATGCGACGGGAAGGCCTAGAATTTTTTCCCGACCACGCAGGGAAAGGATCCCTCTCGAGCTAGGAGGCGGAAAAAGGCG
>NW_017199575.1:0-19541 GCF_001704415.2 Capra hircus | reverse complement strand
AGGGCAGCCACCCAGTGTGTGTTTGCAAGCCTGTATTTGGAAGAAACTGGTTAGCTCCTTCAAGGGGGAGGCCTCCAGGTCTGCTCAGAGGACCGAAATTCCAGAGGCAGCACCATGCATCTCCCTGTCCTCTGAGCCTTGGAAAGACATGCCTAGCTTATAGCGGTATTGCTCATGAAGAAGCACGATGCAGGAATGTGTCAGACATGACTGGGTGCCTTCCTGGGTTCAGCTCCGTGAGGGGCCTTTCCACTCAAAGTAGGTCCCATGCCTCCTTGGGGAGGAAGTGGGGCCCGCTTGCCTCCAAATTGCCAAAGGCTGGAACAAAGCTAGTTCTATCAGAGGTAAGAAAAGAGCAATTGGATGGATGTGGAAGCTGTTGCTGGGCCGCACTGCTTCAGGCCCCCCACCCCTCCCCCCGAGAGAAACAGGCGCCCTGTGGCCCCTAGGTCCTGGATGCAGTTTCACACATAGAATGTGTTCCCATAGGAGCCAAGAATTTTCCTGACAGACCTAGGCTCACTAGAGCTCTCCTACAGAGCAAAGGGGATGGGACAGATGTGTGGCTGTGGCTCTGCCTTTCCCTGGGAGTGTGGAGCCGCTCCCTATGGCCCCGGGCTCCAGGGGAAGTTGCCCCTGAATAATGACCTCCAAGAAGCGCTTTTTCCAACTGGCTGAGACGTGGAGTTCTCAGGATGCAGGGAAAGCGAGTGTCCTTCGGGAAGCAAAGGCAGTCACCTGTTATCATGACTTACTAGAAATAGTAGGTACCTTCTCCGGTTGGGCAGAGGCCTTCCTACCTGATCTGAAAAAGAAAATGAAGTAGCTCGCTGATTTGAGAAATAATTCCCAGACTTGGGTTTTCAACCAGTATAGAATCCGACAATGGCCCTGTCTTTGTAGCCGCGTTAATTAACAGGTATGTGAAGCTCTAAATATCAGTGGAAATTACATACAGCATATAGGCCCCAGTGTTCTGGAATGGTGGAAAGAAACAACCAAACTCTTGAAGAGACACTTTCAAAATGGATCATAGAGACTGACTGTACGTGGATGGGCTTGCTTCCGGCAGACTTACTCATATTACGGGTAACCGCACGTTCCCACAGTTGTTGTCCTTATGAAATTTTCTATGGGAGACCCCCTCCCACAGTGAGGCAGGAGTTAGCAGATTTGCCACAAGTAAGGGGGTGGGATTTCACAGCAGATGGAACAATTAGGGTAAGGGTAATAAATCAGGTAACTAAGTTTGTATAAAAAAGAATATCATTCCCCCTTGAGGAAGAGATTCATGAATTTTGTGCTCAGTGATCAGGTGTGGCTCAATGACTGGAAACACAATTCCTTGGCCTGACATCGGAAAGGTCCTTATACTGTTGTATTAGCCACAATTCTGAAAGAGATGGGAATACCAGACCACCTAACCTGCCTCTTGAGAAATCTGGATGAAGGTCAGGAAGCAACAGTTAGAGCAGGACATGGAACAACAGACTGGTTCCAAAAAGGAAAAGGAGTATGTCAAGGCTGTATATTGTCACCCTGTTTATTTAACTTCTATGGCAGAGTACATCATGAAAAATGCTGGGATGGAAGATACATAAGCTGGAATCAAGATTGCCAGTAGAAATATCAATAAACTTAGATATGCAGATGACACCACCATTATGGCAGAACGTGAAGAGGAACGGGTATGTTGGGGAACTTCTTGAGTTGCAGCAAGGGTGTGAAGGACCCTTTGGAAGTTCCAGAGGTTAGGTGTGGTTAGTCTCGAGATGCCTCAGCGGAAATGGGACTCATGTCGCCTGGAATGGAGAGGCTCCTGGATATTCCCGAGTTTCAGCAGGTGCTCTCGAGTTACGACGGGGATTCAGGGACCCGCTCTGGCGGCCACAGGAAAGGCCAGTTATCATGCGTGTTGCTAGGGGGCCTCTCGTGATTCCTCTCCCGTCGATGCCGGGGCCTAAGACCTTGTGTGGAGTCGGGGCCGGAAGCTGAGGATTCCTCTCCAGTGCTGACATGGATTTTGGGGTACTTCTGGAGTCTCCACAAAGGAGTCAGGCCTCGTCTCGAGTGGGGCATGAGCGTGCCTTTCCTCCCATGCTGTAGCAGCAGTGTCACGCTTCCCCTAGCGTGGACCAAGGGATCTGTGGCTTTCCCTCGAGTCTTTCCCACGAGGCTTTGCCACAGGGCTGTCCCACGTGTCACGGTGGTGTGAGTCGATCCTCGGCGTGAAAGCCGAGGCAGTGCAGGGAAAACAGGTTCCTGTGGAACGGACTGAGATATCTGGGGGAGTCTTGGAATGGTGGCACGACCCTGCAGTTCCTCTCCCCTTTCCTTTGGAGAGCGCCTCCTCTTGAGATGCGATGGGAATGCCGGGAATTCTTTCCCGACCAAGCAGGGAAAGGATCCGTCCTCTCGAGCGACGAGCCGGAAACGGAGCTCCTCTGGATGTGGCCGGGACCCTCGTGCTTCCTCTTGAGTGGAGACGGGTATGTCGGGGAACTTCTTGAGTTGCAGAATGGCTGTGAAAGACTCTTTGGAATTTCCAGAGGTCAAGTGTGATTAGCCTCGAGACACCCCCGTGGAAACGGGCCTCATCTCGCCTGCAGGGGAGAACCTCCTGGATTTTACCGAGTTGCGGCAGGTGCTCTTGACTTACGACGGGGACCTCATGGACCCGCTCTGGTGACCTCAGGAAAGGCCAGTCCCCATGCGAGTTGCTAGAGGGCCTGTCGCTGTTCCTCTCCCGTCGATGCGAGGGCCTAAGACCTTGTGTGGAGTCGGGGCCGGAACCTGAGGATTCCTCTCCAGGACTGACATGCATCTTGGGGTACTTCTGGAGTCTCCCCAGGGGAGTAAGTCCTCGTCTCGAGTGGGGGCATGCACGTGCGCTTTCCTCCCGAGCTGTAGCAGCAGTGTCACGCTTCCCATCGGGGGGATCAAGGGATCTGTGGCTTTCCCACGAGGCTTTCCCACAGGGCTGTCCCACGTGCTACCATGGTGTGAGTGGATCCTCGGCGTGAAAGTCGAGGCATTGCGGGGAAAACAGATTCCTCTGAAAAGCACTGAGATATCTGGGGGACTCTTGGAATGGTGGCACGACCCTGGAGTTCCTCCCGCCTTTCCTATTGAGAGCCCTTGCTCTTGAGAGGCCACGGGAACGCTGAAAAATCTTTCCTGACTAAGCAGGATAGGATCCCTCATCTCGAGCTACCAGGCGGAAACGGGGTTCCCCTGGATGTGGGCGGGACACTTGTGCTTCCTCACGAGTGGAGACGGGTATGTCGGGGAACATCTTGAGTTGCAGCAAGGACCCTTTTGAATTTCCAGAGTATAGGTGTGATGAGCCTCCAGACGCCTCAGAGGAAATGGGCCTCATCTCGCATGGAGCGGAGAACCTCCTGGATTTTCTCGAGTTGCGGCAGGTGCTCTCGACTTAAGACGGGGACCCTGGTACCCGCTCTGGCGGCCTCAGGAAAGGCCAGTCCACATGCGAGTTGCACGGGAGCCTCTTGGGATTCCTCTCCCGTCGATGCCGGGCCTAAGATCTTGTGTGGAGTGGGTGCCGGAACATGAGGATTCCTCTCCAGTGCTGACATGGATCTTGGGGTACTTTTGGAGTCTCCCAGGGGAGTCAGTCCTCGTCTCGAGTGGGGGCATGCACGTGCGCTTTCCTCCCCGAGCTGTAGCAGCAGTGTCACGCTTCCCTTCGTGAGGTGAAGGGATCTGTGGCTTTCCCTCGAGGCTTTTCCATGAGGCTTTCCCACGAGTCTTTCCCACGAGGCTTTCCCACAGGGCTGTCCCACGTGCCACCGTGGTGTGTGTCGATCCTCGGCTAGAAAGTCGAGGGAGTGCAGGGAAAACAGGTTTCCCTGGAATGGACTGAGACATCTGTGGGACTCTGGGAATGGTGGCACGACCCTGGAGTTCCTCTCGCCTTTCCTGTGGAGAACGCCTCCTCTGGAGATGCGACGGGAATGCGGGGAAATTTTTCCCGACCACGCAGGGAAAAGATCCCTCCACTCAAGCTATGAGGCGGAAACGGGGTTCCTCTGGATGTGGGTGGGACTCTCGTGCTTCCGCTCGAGTGGAGACGGGTATGTCGGGGAACTTCTTGAGTTGCAGCAAGGGTGTGAAGGACCCTTTGGACGTTCCAGAGGTTAGGTGTGATTAGCCTCGAGACGCCTCCGCGAAAATGGGACTCATCTCGCCTGGATGGGAGAACCTCCTGGATTTTCTCGAGTTGCGGCAGGTGCTCTCGACTTACGAATGGAACTTCAGGGACCCACTCTGGTGGCCTCAGGACAGACCAGTCCCGATGGGAGTTGCTCGGGGGACTCTCTGGATTCCTCTCCCATCGATCCCGGGGCCTAAGAGCTTGTGTGGAGTCGGTGCCTGAACCTGAGGATTCCTCTCCAGGGCTGGCATGGATCTTGTGGTACTTCTGGAGTCTCCCCAGGGGAGTCAGTCCACGTCTCGAGTGGGGGCATGCACATGCGCTTTCCTCCCCAGATCTAGCAGCAGTGTAACGCTTCCCTTCGCTTGGATCGATGGATCTGTGGCTTTCCCTCGAGGCTTTCCCACAGGGCTGTCCAACGTGCCACCGTGGTGTGAGTCGATCCTCGGCTTAAAAGTCGATGGCAGTGCAGGGAAAACAGGTTTCCCTGGAATGGATTGAGACATCTGGGGGACTCTGGGAATGGTGGCACGACCCTGGAGTTCCTCTCGCCTTTCCTGTGGAGAGCTCCTCCTCTTGAGATGCGACGGAAACGCCGGGAATTCTTTCCCGACCCACGCAGGGGAAGGATCCCTCCTCTCGAGCTAGGAGGCGGAAACGGGGCTCCTCTGGATGAGGGCGGGACTCTCATGCTCCCTCTCGAGTGGAGACGGGTATGTCGGGGAACTTCTTGAGTTGCAGCAAGGGTGTGAAGGACCCTTTGGAAGTTCCAGAGGTAGGTGTGATTAGCCTCGAGACGCCTCAGCGGAAATGGGCCTCATCTCGCCTGGAGGGGAGAACCTCCTGGATTTTCTCGAGTAGCGGCCGGTGCTCTCGACTTACGACGCGGATCAGGGACCCGCTCTGGTGGCCTCAGAAAAGGCCAGTCCGCATGCGAGTTGCGCGGGGGCCTGTCGGGATTCCTCTCCCGTCGATGCCGGGGCCTAAGACTGCCGGGAGCCAGTGTGAGGAAGCCCGCCCGTGACAAGGTTATGAGGAAGGAAGCTGGACATAAACAAGGCGTGCTCAGACTTCAGGGACCCCTCTGGAAATTTTTAAGCATGTACCCCAACAAAAATCTGCCGGGTTTTGTGCTCTGCTTTTTCACTCTTCTGACCTTTTCTGGAAAAAGTCAATTCAGGGCGTTACTCTTCTGCATTTGAAAGAGTGTTTCAATCCAAAAACCCTCTGATGGCTTTCTAGCCTGCCTGTAGGACTCATACAGCTGCGCTTGTGATTGTTTGAGGCCTCCTGACCGCAGGAGGCACAGGAAGCTTAAAACATCCTAGGAATGCAGGAGCTTCCGAGGAGTCAAAATCTTTAGAATAGGACTGATTAAAAGTTTCGTTTTTTGGGTCAATGCTTGCTGCCAAATTTTCATATCCTTTATTTTTAGATATAGTTGGTATATAGAAAAACAAGTAGTAGACCTGGTATTAGCAACATTAGATCTTTGAGTTAAGTACCTTCTTTGTTATAACCCACTGCACCTTTGTTCTATAGAGATGTAACTTTAATGCTTTAAGGAGATGCAGATTAAAGAAAAACACTTCAGGGGAAACAAAATTAACATTCATTAAGGAAGAGAGCCAAAAAGTGTTAACAAGCCTCTTGGCCAGAAGATAATGTAAATCACCTGAGACCTTTTGTATACAAAATGATGTACAGAAAGAATCTTGTGATCGCTACATAATTTTGTGTTATCCATTGATCTCCATGTTTTATCAAAAGTATAAAAGGCCTTCTGAACAATAAAGGAGGAGGCCAGGGGCCGGGGGCCAGTTTCTCGGACCAGCTTCTCGAACTAGTCTCTCAGCCTGGTTTCTTGGGACTCTGGCTCCCCCTGTGTCTTTCTCTCTCTTTCTTCTTCTCTACCTTTCCTTCCCTCTGCTCTTTACTTTAACTTCAGGCTGAATCTCCACCTGGAGTGCGGAGGCTCGCCAGGTCTACTTACTTGCCCTGGCTGTTAAGACCCGCACGAAAGGGAGCTTAAGGCGAGGCACCCTTAGATATTCAAGTGGGCGCCGGTGGCCCAACGTAGGTGGTGCAAATTCCTTGTCTGGAATTTTATTGGCCTTCCGCATAAACCAACCTATTCAGCCCTCTTACTCCACTTAATCT
Organism: Capra hircus; assembly: GCF_001704415.2. Lineage (NCBI taxonomy): Eukaryota > Metazoa > Chordata > Mammalia > Artiodactyla > Bovidae > Capra > Capra hircus. The sequence continues at coordinate 13,204 of NW_017199575.1, read as the reverse complement.
TCTTACTACACTATAGTTTCCTAATCTAATCTTACATTAATAAATAAACAAGTCTTTCCACGCCAACGCCGTCCACCCTTCGAATTTCCTGGATCCACCGGGGCTGGACCCCGGCATAAGACCTTGTGTGGTGTCAGTGCCGGAACCTGAGGATTCCTCTCCAGTGCTGACATGGATCTTGGGGTACTTCTGGAGTCTCCCCAGGGGAGTCAGTCCCCGTCTCGAGTGGGGGCATGCACGTGCATTTACCTCCCGGGCTGTAGCAGCAGTGTCATGCTTCCCTTTGCGTGGATCAAGGGATCTGTGGCTTTCCCTCGAGGCTTTCCCACGAGGCTTTCCCACAGGGCTATCCCACGTACCACCGTGTTGTGAGTCGATCCTCGCCTTGAATGTCGAGGCAGTGCAGGGAAAACAGGTTTCCCTGGAATGGACTGAGACATCTGGGGGACTCAGGGAAAGGTGGCACGACCCTGGAGTTCCTCTCGCCTTTCCTGTGGAGAGCGCCTCCACTTGAGATGCGACGGGAACGCCGGGAATTCTTTCCCGACCACGCAGGGAAATGATCCCTCCTCTAGAGCTAGGAGGCGGAAACGGGGCTCCTCTGGATGTGGGCGGGACTCTCGTGCTTCCTCTCGAGTGGAGACGGGTATGTCGGGGAACTTCTTGAGTTGCAGCAAGGGTGTGAAGGACCCTTTGGAAGTTCCAGAGTTTAGGTGTGATTAGCCTCGAGACGCCTCAGTGGAAATGGGGCTCATCTCGCCTGGAGGGGAGAACCTCCTGGATTTTCTCGAGTTGGGGCAGGTAATCTCGTCTTACAACGGGGACCTCAGGGACCCACTCTGGTGGCCTCAGGAAAGGCCAGTCCCCATGCGAGTTGCTCTGGGGCCTCTCCTGATTCCTCTCCCGTCGATGCGGGGCCCTATGGCCTTGTGTGGAGTCGGTGCCAGAACCAGACGATTCCTCTCCAGTGCTGACATGGATCTTGGGTACTTTTGGAGTCTCCCCAGGGGAGTCAGTCCTCGTCTCGAGTGGGGGCATGCACGTGCGCTTTCCTCCCGAGCTGTAGCAGCAGTGTCACGCTTCCCTTCGCGAGGTGAAGGGATCTGTGGCTTTCCCTCGAGGCTTTTCCATGAGGCTTTCCCACGAGGCTTTCCCACGAGGCTTTCCCACAGGGCTATCCCACGTACCACCGTGTTGTGAGTCGATCCTCGCCTTGAATGTCGAGGCAGTGCAGGGAAAACAGGTTTCCCTGGAATGGACTGAGACATCTGTGGGACTCTGGGAATGGTGGCACGACCCTGGAGTTCCTCTCGCCTTTCCTGTGGAGAGCGCCTCCTCTGGAGATGCGACGGGAATGCGGGGAAATTTTTCCCGACCACGCAGGGAAAGGATCCCTCCTCTCGAGCTATGAGGCGGAAACGGGGTTCCTCTGGATGTGGCCAGGACTCTCGTGATTCCTCTCGAGTGGAGACGGGTATGTCGGGGAACTTCTTGAGTTGCAGCAAGGGTGTGAAGGACCCTTTGGACGTTCCAGAGGTTAGGTGTGATTAGCCTCGAGACGCCTCCGCGAAAATGGGCCTCATCTCGCCTGGATGGGAGAACCTCCTGGATTTTCTCGAGTTGCGGCAGGTGCTCTCGACTTACGACGGGGACCTCAGGGACCCGCTCTGGTGGCCTCAGGAAAGGCCAGTCCGCATGCGAGTTGCTCGGGGGCCTCTCGGGATTCCTCTCCCGTCGATGCCGGGGCCTAAGACTGCCGGGAGCCAGTGTGAGGAAGCCCGCCCGTGACAAGGTTATGAGGAAGGAAGCTGACATACGCAACGGCGTGCTCAGACTTCATGGACCCCTCTGGAAATTTTTAAGCATGTACCCCAACAAAAATCTGCTGGGTTTTGTGCTCTGCTTTTTCACTCTTCTGACCTTTTCTGGAAAAAGTCAATTCAGGGCGTTACTCTTCTGCATTTGAAAGAGTGTTTCAATCCAAAAACCCTCTGATGGCTTTCTAGCCTGCCTGTAGGACTCGTACAGCTGCGCTTGTGATTGTTTGAGGCCTCCTGACCGCAGGAGGCACAGGAAGCTTAAAACATCCTAGGAATGCAGGAGCTTCCGAGGAGTCAAAATCTTTAGAATAGGACTGATTAAAAGTTTCGTTTTTTGGGTCAATGCTTGCTGCCAAATTTTCATATCCTTTGTTTTTAGATATAGTTGGTATATAGAAAAACAAGTAGTAGACCTGGTATTAGCAACATTAGATCTTTGAGTTAAGTACCTTCTTTGTTATAACCCACTGCACCTTTGTTCTATAGAGATGTAACTTTAATGCTTTAAGGAGATGCAGATTAAAGAAAAACACTTCTGGGGAAACAAAATTAACATTCATTAAGGAAGAGAGCCAAAAAGTGTTAACAAGCCTCTTGGCCAAAAGATAATGTAAATCACCTGAGACCTTTTGTATACAAAATGATATACAGAAAGAATCTGGGTTGCGAACACTACATAATTTTGTGTTATCCATTGATCTCCATGTTTTATCAAAAGTATAAAAGGCCTTCTGAACAATAAAGGAGGAGGCCAGGGGCCGGGGGCCAATTTTTCGGACCAGCTTCTCGAACTAGTCTCTCAGCCTGGTTTCTTGGGACTCTGGCTCCCCCTGTGTCTTTCTCTCTCTTTCTTCTTCTCTACCTTTCCTTCCCTCTGCTCTTTACTTTAACTTCAGGCTGAATCTCCACCTGGAGTGCGGAGGCTCGCCAGGTCTACTTACTTGCCCTGGCTGTTAAGACCCGCACGAAAGGGAGCTAAAGGCAAGGCACCCTTAGATATTCAAGCGGGCGCCGGTGGCCCAACGTAGGTGGTGCAAATTGCTTGTCTGGAATTTTATTGGCCGTCCGCGTAAACCAAGCTATTCAGCCCTCTTCCTCCACTTAATCTTCTTACTACACTGTAGTTTCCTAATCTAATCTTACATTAATAAATAAACAAGACTTTCCACGCCAACGCCGTCCACCCTTCAAATTCCCTGGATCCACCGGGGCTGGACCCCGGCATAAGACCTTGAGTGGAGTTGGTGCCGGAACCTGAGGATTCCTCTCCAGTGCTGACATGGATCTTGGGGTACTTTCTGAGTCTTCCCAGGGGAGTCAGTCCTCGTCTCGAGTAGGGGCATGCACGTGCGCTTTCCTCCCGAGCTGTAGCAGCAGTGTCACGCTTCCCTTCGCGTGGATCAAGGTATCTGTGGCTTTCCCACTAGGCTTTCCCTCAGGGCTGTCCCACGTGCCACCGTGGTGTGAGTCGATCCTCGGCTTGAAAGTCGAGGCAGTGCAGGGAAAACAGGTTTCCCTGGAACGGACTGAGACATCTGGGGGACTCTGGGAATGGTGGCACGACCCTGGAGTTCCTCTCGCTTTTCCTGTGGAGAGCGCCTCCTCTTGAGATGCGACGGGAATGCCGGGAATTCTTTCCCGACCACGCAGGGAAAGGATCCCTCCTCTCGAGCAAGAGGCGAAAACGGGGCTCCTCTGGATGTGGGCGGGACTCTCGTGCTTCCTCTCGAGTGGAGACGGGTATGTCGGGGAACTTCTTGAGTTGCAGCAAGCGTGTGAAGGGCCCTTTGGAAATTCTTGAGGTTAGGTGTGATTAGCCTCGTGACGTCTCAGCAGAAATGGGCCTCATCTCACCTGGAGGGGAGAACCTCCTGGATTTTCTCGAGTGGCGGCAGGTGCTCTCGACTTACGACAGGGACCTCAGGAACCCGCTCTGGTGGCCTCAGGACAGACCAGTCCCGATGCGAGTTGCTCGGGGGACTCTCTGGATTCCTCTCCCATCGATTCCGGGGCCTAAGAGCTTGTGTGGAGTCGGTGCCTGAACCTGAGGATTCCTCTCCAGGGCTGGCATGGATCTTGTGGTACTTCTGGAGTCTCCCCAGGGGAGTCAGTCCACGTCTCGAGTGGGGGCATGCACATGCGCTTTCCTCCCCAGCTCTAGCAGCAGTGTAACGCTTCCCTTCGCTTGGATCGATGGATCTGTGGCTTTCCCTCGAGGCTTTCCCACAGGGCTGTCCAACGTGCCACCGTGGTGTGAGTCGATCCTCGGCTTAAAAGTCGAGGCAGTGCAGGGAAAACAGGTTTCCCTGGAATGGACTGAGACATCTGGGGGACTCTGGGAATGGTGGCACGACCCTGGAGTTCCTCTCGCCTTTCCTGTGGAGAGCGCCCCCTCTTGAGCTGCGATGGGAAGGCCAGGAATTCTTTCCCGAACACGCAGGGAAAGGAACCCTCCTCTCGAGCTAGGAGGCGGAAACGGGGCTCCTCTGGATGTGGGCGGGACTCTCATGCTTCCTCTCAAGTGGAGACGGGTATGTCGGGGAACTTCTTGAGTTGCAGCAAGAGTGTGAAGGACCCTTTGGAAGTTCCAGAGGTTAGGTGTGATTAGCCTCGAGACGCCTCCGCGGAAATGGGCCTCATCTCGCCTGGATGGGAGAACCTCCTGGATATTCTCGATTTGCGGCAGGTGCTCTCGACTTACGACGGGGCCTCAGGGACCCGCTCTGGTGGCCTCAGGAAAGGCCAGTCACCATAGCGAGTTGCTTGGGGGCCTCTCGGAATTCCTCTCCCGTTTATGCTGCGGCCTAAGACCTTGTGCGGTTTCTGTTCCGGAACCTGAGGATTCCTCTCCAGTGGTGACATGGATCTTGGGGAACTTCTGGAGTCTCCCCAGGGGAGTCAGTCCTCGTCTCGAGTGGGGGCCATGCACGTGCGCTTTCCTCCCGATCTGTAGCATCAGTGTCGCGCTTTCCCTTCTCGTCGGATCAAGGGATCTTTGGCTTTCCCCCGAGGCTTTCCCACGAGGCTTTCCCACGAGGCTTACCCACAGGGCTGTCCGACGTGCCACCGTGGTGTGAGTCCGATCCTCGGCCTGAAAGTCGAGGCAATGCAGGGAAAACAGGTTTCCCTGGAATGGTACTGAGACATCTGGGGGACTCTGGGAATGGTGGCACAGCCCTGGAGTTCCTCTCGCCTTTCCTGTGGAGAGCGCCTCCTCTTGAGATGCGACGGGAACGCCGGGAATTCTTTCCCGACCACGCAGGGAAAGGATCCTCCTCTCGGAGCTATGAGGCGGAAACGGGGCTCCTCTGGATGTGGGGGCAACTCTCCTGCTTACTCTCGAGTGGAGACCGGTATGTCGGGGAACTTCTTGAGTTGCAGCAAGGGTGTGAAGGACCCTTTGGAAGTTCCAGAGGTTAGGTGTGATTAGCCTCGAGACGCCTCAGCGGAAATGGGCCTCATCTCGCCTGGAGGGGAGAACCTCCTGGATTTTCTCGAGTTGCGGCAGGTGCTCTCGACTTACGACGGGGACCTCAGGGACCCGCTCTGGTGGCCTCAGGAAAGGCCAGTCCCCATGCGAGTTGCTCGGGGGCTTCTCGGGATTCCTCTCCCGTCGATGCTGGGGCCTAAGACCTTGTGTGGAGTCAGTGCCGGAACCTGAGAATTCCTCTCCAGTGCTGACATGTATCTTGGGTGTACTTCTGGAGTCTCCCCAGGGGAGTCAGTCCTCGGTCTCGAGTGGGGGCATGCACGTGCGCTTTCCTCCCGAGTCTGTATGCAGCAGTGTCACGCTTCCCTTCGCGTGGATCAAGGGAATCTGTGGCTTTCCCTCGAGGCTTTCCCACGAGGCTTTCCCACTAGGCTTTCCCACAGGGCGTTCCCACGTGCCACCTTGGTGTGAGTCGATCCTCGGCTTGAAAGTCGAGGCAGTGCAGGGAATACAGGTTTCCCTGGAATGGACTGAGACAGTTCGGGGGACTCTGGGAATGGTGGCACGACCCTGGAGTTACCTCTCGCCTTTCCTGTGGAGAGCGCCTCCTCTGGAAATGCGACGGGAAGGCCGGGAATTCTGTCCCGAAGACGCAGTGAAAGGATCCCTCCTCTCGAGCTAGGAGGCGGAAACGGGGCTCCTCTGGATGTGGGCGGGAACTCTCGTGCTTCCTCTCGAGTGGAGACAGGGTATGTCGGGGAACTTCTTGAGTTGCAGCAAAGGGTGTGAAGGACCCTATGGAAGTTCCAGAGGTTAGGTGTGAATAGCCTCGAGACGCCTCAGCGGAAATGGGCCTCATCTCGCCTGGAGGTGAGAACCTCCTGGATTTTCTGGAGTTGCGGCAGGTGCTCTCGACTTAACTGATGGGGACCTCAGGGACCCGCTCTGGTGGCCTCAGGAAAGGCCCAGTCCCCATGCGAGTTGCTCGGGGGCCTCTCGAGGATTCCTCTGCCCGTCGATGCCAGGGCCTAAGATCTTGTTTGAGGAGTCGGTGCTAGGAACCTGAGGATTCCTCTCCAGTGCTAACATGGATATTGGGGTACTTCTGGAGTCTCCCCAGGGGAGTCAGTCCTGGTCTCGAGTGGGGGCATGCAGGTGCGCTTTCCTCCCGAGCATGTAGCAGCAGTGTCACGCTTCCCTTCGCGTGGATGAAGGGATCTGTGGCTTTCCCTCGAGGCTTTCCCACGAGGCTTTCATGAGCTTTCACACAGGGCAGTCCCACGTGCCACCGTGGTGTGAGTCGATCCTCGGCTTGAAAGTCGAGGCAGTGCAGGGAAAACAGGTTTCCCTGGAATGGACTGAGACATTTCTGGGGGACTCTGGGAATGGTGGCACGACCCTGGAGTTACTCTAGCCTTTCCTGTGGAGAGCGCCTCCTCTTGAGATGCGACGGGAACGCCGGGAATTCTTTCCCGATCACGCAGGGTAAAGGCATCCCTCCTCTCGAGCTAGGAGGCGGAATCTGGGGCTCCTCTGGAATGTGGCCGGGACTTCTCGTGCTTCCTCTCGAGTGGAGACGGGTATGTCGGGGAATCTTCTTGAGTTGCAGCAAGGGTGTGAAGGACTCATTTGGAAGTTCCAGATGTTAGATTGTGATTAGCCTCGAGACGCCTCAGCGCGAAATGGCCCTGATCTCGCCTGGAGGTGAGAACCTCCTGGATTTTCTCGGAGTTGCGGCAGGTGCTCTCGACTTACGACGGGGACCTCAGGGACCCGCTCTGGATGGCCTCAGGAAAGCCCAGTCCCCAGGTCGAGTTGCTCGGGGGCCCTCTGAGGATTCCTCTCCCGTCGATGCTGGGGCCTAAGACCTTGTGTGGAGTCGGTGCCGGAACCTGAGGATTCCTCTCCAGTGCTGACATGGATCTTGGGGTACTTCTGGAGTCTCCCCAGGGGAGTCAGTCCTCGTCTCGAGTTGGGGCATGCACGTGCGCTTTCCTCCCGAGCTGTAGCAGCAGTGTCGCGCTTCCCTTCCCGTGGATCAAGGAATATGTGGCTTTCCCTCGAGGCTTTCAGAGGAGGCTTTCCCACGAGGCTTCCCACAATGCTGTCCCACGTGCCACGGTCGAGTGATTCGATCCTCGGCTTGAACGTCGAGGCAGTGCAGGGAAAAGAGGTTTCCCTGGAAATGGACTGAGACATCTGGCGGACTCTGGGAATGGTGGCACGACCCTGGAGTTCCTCTCGCCTTTCCTGTGCGAGAGCGCCTCTTCTTGAGATGCGACAGGAACACGGGGAATTCTTTCCGAACACGAGGGAAAGGATCCCTCCTCTCGAACTAGGAGTTGGAAATGGGGCTCCTCTGGATGTGGGCGGGATTCTCGTGCTTCCTCTCGAGTGGAGACGGGTATGTCGTGGAACTTCTTGAGTTGCAGCAAGGGTGTGAAGGGCTCTTTGGAAATTCGAGAGGTTAGATGTGATTAGCCTCGAGACGCCTCAGTGGAAATGGGCCTCATCTCGCCTGGAGGGTAGAACCTCCTGGATTTTCTCGAGTTGCGGCAGGTGCTCTCGACTTACGACGGGGACCTCAGGGACCCGCTGTGGTGGTCTCAGGAAAGGCCAGTCCCCATGCGAGTTGCCTCGGGGGCCTCTCGGGATTCCTCTCCCGTCGAAGTCGGGGCCTAAGACCTTGTGTGGAGTGGGTGCCGGAACCTGAGGATTCCTCTCCAGTGCTGACATGGGTCTTGGGGTACTTCTGAGTCTTCCCAGGGGAGTTAGTCTTCGTCTCGAGTGGGGGCCTGCACGTGCGTTTTCCTCTCGAGCTGTAGCAGTAGTGTCACGCTTCCCTTCGCGTGGTTCAAGGGATCTGTGGCTTTCCCTCGAGGCTATCCCACGAGGCTTTCCCACGAGGCTTTCCCACAGGGCTTTCCTACGTGCCACCGTGGTGTGTTTCGATCCTCGGCTTGAAAGTCGACGCAGTGAAGGGAAAACAGGTTTCCCTGGAATGGACTGAGACATCTGGGGGACTCTGGGAATGGTGGCACGACCCTGGAGTTCCTCTCGCCTTTCCTGTGGAGAGCGCCTCCTCTTGAGATGCGACGGGAACACCGGGAATTCTTTCCCGACCACGCAGGGAAAGGATCCCTCCTCTCGATCTAGGAGTCGGAAACGGGGCTCCTCTGGTTGTGGGCGGGACTCTCGTGCTTCCTCTCGATGGAGACGGGTATGTCGGGGAACTTCTTGAGTTGCAGCAAGGCTGTGAGGGACCCTTTGGAAGTTCCAGATGTTAGATGTGATTAGCCTCAAGACGCCTCAGCGGAAATGGGCCTCATCTCGCCTGGAGGGGAGAACCTCCTGTACTTCCTCGAGTTGCGACAGGTGCTCTCGACTTACATCGGGGACCTCAGGGAACCCGCTCTGGTGGCCTCAGGAAAGGCCAGTCCCCATGCGAGTTGCTCGGGGGCTTCTCGGGATTCCTCTCCCGTCGATGCCGGGGCCTGAGACCTTGTGTGGAGTCGGTGCCGGAACCTGAGGATTCCTCTCCAGTGCTGACATGGATCTTGGGGTACTTCTGGAGTCTCCCCAGGGGAGTCAGTCCTCGTCTCGAGTGGGGGCATGCACGTGCGCTTTCCTCCCGAGCTGTAGCAGCAGTGTCACTCTTCCCTTCGCGTGGATCAAGGTATCTGTGGCTTTCCCTTGAGGCTTTCACAGGAGGTTTTCCCACGAAGTTTTCCCACAGGGCTGTCCCACGTGCCACCGTGGTGTGAGTCGATCCTCGGCTTGAAAGTCGAGGCAGTGCAGGGAAAACAGGTATCCCTGGAATGGACTGAGATATCTGGGGGACTCTGGGAATGGTGGCACGACCCTGGAGTTCCTCTCGCCTTTCCTGTGGGGAGCGCCTCCTCCTGAGATGCGACGGGAACACCGGGAATTCTTTCCCGACCACGCAGGGAAAGATCCCTCCTCTCGAGCTAGGAGGCGGAATCTGGGCTCCTCTGGATGTGGGCGGGACTTTCGTGCTTCCTCTCCAGTGGAGACGGGTATGTTGGGGAACTTCTTGAGTTGCAGCAAGGGTGTGAAGGATCATTTGGAAATTCCAGATGTTAGATGTGATTAGCCTCGAGACGCCTCAGCGGAAATAGGCCTCATCTCGCCTGGAGGGTAGAACCTCCTGGATTTTCTCGAGTTGCGGCAGGTGCTCTCGACTTACGACGGGGACCTTAGGGACCCGCTCTGGTGGTCTCAGGAAAGGCCAGTCCCCATGCAATTTGCTCGGGGGCCTCTCGGGATTCCTCTCCCGTCGAAGTCGGGGCCTAAGACCTTGTGTGGAGTGGGTGCCGGAACCTGAGGATTCCTCTCCAGTGCTGACATGGATCTTGGGGTACTTCTGAGTCTCCCCAGGGGAGTCAGTCTTCGTCTCGAGTGGTGGCCTGCACGTGCGCTTTCCTCTCGAGCTGTAGCAGCAGAGTCACGCTGGCTTAAGACCTTGTGTGGCATCGTTGCTGGAACCTGAGAATTCCTCTTCAGTGCTGACATGGGTCTTGGGGTACTTCTGAGTCTTCCCAGGGGAGTCAGTCTTCGTCTCGAGTGGGGGCCTGCACGTGCGTTTTCCTCTCGAGCTGTAGCAGCAGTGTCACGCTTCCCATCGCGTGGTTCAAGGGATCTGTGGCTTTCCCTCGAGGCTATCCCACGAGGCTTTCCCACGAGGCTTTCCCACAGGGCTTTCCTACGTGCCACCGTGGTGTGTTTCGATCCTCGGCTTGAAAGTCGACGCAGTGCAGGGAAAACAGGTTTCCCTGGAATGGACTGAGACATCTGGGGGACTCTGGGAATGGTGGCACGACACTGGAGTTCGTCTCGCCTTTCCTGTGGAGAGCGCCTCCTCTTGAGATGCGACGGGAACACCGGGAATTCTTTCCCGACCACGCAGGGAAAGGATCCCTCCTCTCGATCCAGGAGTCGGAACCGGTGCTCCTCTGGTTGTGGGCGGGACTCTCGTGCTTCCTCTCGATGGAGACGGGTATGTCGGGGAACTTCTTGAGTTGCAGCAAGGCTGTGAGGGACCCTTTGGAAGTTCCAGATGTTAGATGTGATTAGCCTCAAGACGCCTCAGCGGAAATGGGCCTCATCTCGCCTGGAGGGGAGAACCTCCTGTACTTCCTCAAGTTGCGACAGATGCTCTTGACTTACGTCGGGGACCTCAGGGACCCGCTCTGGTGGCCTCAGGAAAGGCCAGTCCCCATGCGAGTTGCTTGGGGGCTTCTCGGGATTCCTCTCCCGTCGATGCCGGGGCCTGAGACCTTGTGTGGAGTCGGTGCCGGAACCTGAGGATTCCTCTCCAGTGCTGACATGGATCTTGGGTACTTCTGGAGTCTCCCCAGGGGAGTCAGTCCTCGTCTCGAGTGAGGGCATGCACGTGCGCTTTCCTCCCGAGCTGTAGCAGCAGTGTCACTCTTCCCTTCGCGTGGATCAAGGTATCTGTGGCTTTCCCTTGAGGCTTTCACAGGAGGTTTTCCCACGAAGTTTTCCCACAGGGCTGTCCCACGTGCCACCGTGGTGTGAGTCGATCCTCGGCTTGAAAGTCGAGGCAGTGCAGGGAAAACAGGTATCCCTGGAATGGACTGAGATATCTGGGGGACTCTAGGAATGGTGGCACGACCCTGGAGTTCCTCTCGCCTTTCCTGTGGGGAGCGCCTCTTCTTGAGATGCGACGGGAACACGGGGAATTCTTTCCGAACACGAGGGAAAGGATCCCTCCTCTAGAGCTAGGAGTCGGAAACGGGGCTCCTCTGGATGTGGGCGGGACTCTCGTGCTTCCTCTCGAGCGGAGACGGGTATGTCGGGGAGCTTCTTGAGTTGCAGCAAGGGTGTGAAAGGCTCTTTGGAAGTTCGAGAGGTTAGATGTGATTAGCCTCGAGACGCTTCAGCGGAAATGGGCCTCATCTCGCCTGGAGGGGAGAACCTCCTGGATTTTCTCGAGTTGCGGCAGGTGCTCTCAACTTACGACGGGGACCTCAGGGACCCGCTGTGGTGGTCTCAGGAAAGGCCAGTCCCCATGCGAGTTGCTCGGGGGCCTCTGGGGATTCCTCTCCCGTCGAAGTCGGGGCCTAAGACCTTGTGTGGAGTGGGTGCCGGAACCTGAGGATTCCTCTCCAGTGCTGACATGGATCTTGGGGTACTTCTGAGTCTCCCCAGGGGAGTCAGTCTTCGTCTGGAGTGGTGGCCTGCACGTGCGCTTTCCTCCCGAGCTGTAGCAGCGGCGGCTGTCGCGCTTTCCTCTTCGCGCAGTGGGATTCAAGGGGATCCTCGGTGGGCTTTCCCTCGAGGGCTTTCCCCACCGAGGCTGTCTCCCCACCAGGGCTGTCCCACGTGCCACCGGTGCCGTGGTGTGAGTCGATCCTCGGCTTGAAAGTCGAGGCAGTGCAGGGAAAACAGGTTTCCCTGGAATGGGCTGAGACATCTGGGGGACTGTGGGAATGGTGGCACGAACCTTGGAGTTCCTCTCGCCTTATCCTGTGGAGAGCGCCTGCCTCTTGAGATGCGACGGGAACACCGGGAATTCTTTCCCGACCACGCAGGGAAAGGATCCCTCCTCTCGAGCTAGGGAGGCGGAAACGGGGCTTCCTCTGGATGTGGGCGGGACTCTCGTGCTTCCTCTCCGAGTGGCAGACGGGTATGTCGGGGAACTTCTTGAGTTGCAGCAAGGGTTGAAGGACCCTTTGGAAGTTCCAGAGTTAGGTGTGATTAGCCTCGAGACGCCTCAGCGGAAATGGGCCTCATCTCGCCTGGAGGTTGAGGAACCTCCTGGATTTTCTCGAGTTGCGGCAGGTGCTCTCGACTTACGACGGGGACCTCAGGGACCCGCTCTGGTGGCCTCAGGAAAGGCCAGTCCCCATGGCGAGTTGCACGGGGGCCTCTCGGGATTCCTCTCCCGTCGATGCCTGGGGCCTAAGATCCTTGTGTGGATTCGGTGCCGGAACCATGAGGATTCCTCTCCAGTGCTGACATGGATCTTGGGGTACTTCTGGAGTCTCCCCAGGGGAGTCAGTCCTCGTCTCGAGTTGGGGGCATGCACGTGCGCTTTCCTCCCGAGCTGTAGCAGCAGTATCGACGCTTCCCTTCGCGTGGATCAAGGGATCTGTGGCCTTTCCCTCGAGGCTTTCCCACCAGGCTTTTCCCACGAGGCTTTCCCACGGGCTGTCCCACGTGCCACCGTGCGTGTGAGTCGGATCCTCTGGCTTGAAAGTCGAGGCAGTGCAGGGAAAACAGGTTTCCCTGGAATGGACTGAGACATCTGGGGGACTCTGGGATTGGTGGCACGACCCTGGAGTTCCTCTCGCCTTTCCTGTGGAGAGCGCCTCCTCTTGAGATGCTGACGGGAACGCCGGGAATTCTTTCCCGACCACTCAGGGAAAGAATCCCTCCTCTCGAGCTTAGGAGGCGGAAACGGGGCTCCTCTGGATGTGGGCGGGATCTCTCGTGCTTCCTCTCGTGTGGAGACGGGTATGTCGGGAACTTCTTGAGTTGCAGCTAGGGTGATGAAAGGACCCTTTCGGAAGTTCCAGAGGTTAGTGTGATTAGCCTCGAGACACCTCAGCGGAAATGGGCCTCATCTCGCCTGGAGGGGAGAACCTCCTGGATTTTCTCGAGTTGCGGCAGGTGCTCTCGACTTACGACGGGGAACCTCAGGGACCCAGCTCTGGTGGCCTCAGGAAAGGCCAGTCCCCATGCCGAGTTGCTCGGGGGCCTCTGGGATTCCTCTCCGTCGAGTCGGGGCCTAAGACCTTGTGTGGAGTCGGTGCCGGAACCTGAGGATTCCTCTCCAGTGCTGACATGGATCTTGGGGACTTTTGGAGTCTCGCCAGGGAGAGTCCGTCTCTTCGAGTGGGGGCATGCACGTGCGCTTTCCTCCCGAGCTGTAGCAGCAGTGTTCAACGCGTCCTTCGGCGTGGATGCA
>NW_017199574.1:0-7288 GCF_001704415.2 Capra hircus | reverse complement strand
CGCAACTCGAGAAAATCCAGGAGGTTCTCCCCTCCAGGCGAGATGAGGCCCTTTCCGCTGAGCGGCTTCCGAGGCTAATCACACCTAACCTCTGGAACTTCCAAAGGGTCTTCACACCCTGCTGCAACTCAAGAAGTTCCCCGACATACCTGACTCCACTCGAGAGGAAGCACGAGAGTCCCGCCCACATCCAGAGGAGCCCGTTTCCGCCTCGTAGCTCGAGATGAGGGATCCTTTCCCTGCATGTTCTGGAAAGAATTCCCGGCGTTCCCGTCGCATCTCAAAGAGGAGGCGCTCTCCACAGGAAAGGCGAGAGGAACTCCAGGGTCGTCCCACCATTCCAAGAGTCCCCCAGATATCTCAGTCTGCCGGGGTCCAGCCCCCTGGATCCAGGGAATTCGACGATGGACGGCGTTGAGGTGGAAAGACTTGTTTATTTATTAATGTAAGATTAGAGTAAGAAACTATAGTGTATTAAGAAGATTAAGTGGAGGAAGTGGGGCTGAATAGCTTGGTTTACGCGGAAGGCCAATAAAATTCCAGACAAGGAATTTTGCACCATCTACATTGGGCCACCGGCGACTGCTTGAATATCTAAGGGATGCTTCGACCTAAGCTCCCTTTCGTGCAGGTCTTAACAGCCAGGCCAAGTAAGTCGACCTGGCGAGCCTCTGCGCCCCTGTGGAGATTCAACCTGAAGTTAAAGTAAAGAGCAGAGAGAAGGAAAAGGAGGGAAGAAGAAAGAGAGGAAAGACACGGGGGGGCCTGAGTCCCAGGAAACCAGGCAGAGAGACTAGTTCGAGAAACTGGTCTGAGAAACTGGCCCATCCTTTATTGTTCAGAAGGCCTTTTATACTTTTGATAAAACATGGAGATCAATGGGTAACACAAAATTATGTAGCGTTCGCTGCCCAGACTCTTTCTGTACATCATTTTGTATACAAAAGGTCTCAGGTGATTTACATTATCATCTGGCCAAGAGGCTTGTTAACACTTTTTGGCTCTCTTCCTTAATGAATGTTAATTTTGTTTCTCCTGAAGTGTTTTTCTTTAAACTGCATCTCCTTAAAGCATTAAAGTTACATCTCTATAGAACAAAGGTGCAGTGGGTTATAACAAAGAAGGTACTTAACTCAAAGATCTAATGTTGCTAATAACCGGTCTGCTACTTGTTTTTTTATATACCAACTATATCTAAAAATAAAGGATATGAAAATTTAGCAGCAAGCATTGACCCAACAAATGAAACTTTTAATCAGTCCTATTCTAAAGATTTTGACTCCTCGGATGCCCCTACATTCCTAGGATGCTTTAAGCTTCCTGTGCCTCCTGCAGTCAGGAGGCCTCAAACAATCACATGCTCAGCAGTTCGAGTCCTCCAGGCAGGCTAGAAAGCCATCAGAGGGGTTTTTGGATTGAAACACTCTTTCAAATGCAGAAGACTAAAGCCCTGAATTGACTTTTTCCAGAAAATGTGAGAAGAGTGGAAAGGCAGAGCACATAAGCCGGCAGATTTTTGTTGGGGTACATGAGTAGGAATTTGCAGAGGGGTCCCTGAAGTCTGAACACACCTTGCGTATGTCAGCTTCCTTCCTCATGACCTTATCACGGCCGGGAGTCCTCACACTTGCTCCCAGCATCAGTCCAAACCAGAGGAACCTGTTTTCCCTGCACTGCCTCGACTTTCACGCCGAGGATCGACTCACACCACGGTGGCACGTGGGACAGCCCTGTGGGAAAGCCTCGTGGGAAAGCCTCGAGGGAAAGACACATATCCCTCGATCCACGCGAAGGGAAGCGTGACACTGCGGCTACAACTAGTGAGGAAAGAGCTCGTGCATGACCCACTGGCGACGAGAATGACTCCCCTGGAGTAACTCCAGAAGTACCCCAAGATACACATCAGCACTGCAGAGGAATCCTCAGGTGCTGGCCCCGAATCCACACAAGTCTTAGGCCCAGCATCGATGGAGAGGAATCACGAGAGGTCCCCTAACAACTCGCATGGGGACTGGCCTTTCCTGAGGCCACCAGAGTGGGTCCCTGAGGTCCCCGTCGTAAGTCGAGAGCACCGGCCGCAACTCGAGAAAATCCAGGAGGTTCTCCCCTCCAGGCGAGATGAGGCCCATTTCCGCTGAGGGGGCTAGAACCTAATCACACCTCACCTCTGGAACTTCCAAAGGGTCCTTCACACCCTTGCTGCAACTAAAGAAGTTCCCCGACATACCCGTCTCCACTCGAGAGGAGGCAGGAGGGCCGCCCACAGGCAGAGGAGCTCTGTTTCCACCCTGATCTTGAGATGGGATCCTTTCCCTACTTTGTCAGGAAAGAATACCCGGCGTTCCCATCACGTCTCAAGAGAAGGTGCTCTCCACAGGAAGGGCGAGAGGAACTCCAGGGTTGTTCCACCATTCCAAGAGTCCCCCAGATGACTCAGTCCATTCCAGGGGAAACTGTTTTCCCTGCACTGCCTCGACTATCATGCCGAGGATCGACTCACACCATGGTGGCACGTGGAACAGCCCTGTGGAAAAGCCTTGTGGGAAACCCTCGTGGAAAAGCCTCGTGGGAAAGCCTCGAGGGAAAGCCACAGATCCCTTGATTCACGTGAGGGGAAGCGTGACACTGCTGCTACAGCTTGGGAGGAAGGCGCACGTGCATTCTCCCACTCGAGACGAGGACTGACTCCCCTGGGGAGACTCCAGAAGTACCCCAAGATCCATGTCAGCACTGGAGACGAATCCTCAGGTTCCGACCCCGACCCCACACAAGGTCTAAGGCCCTGGTATAGATGGGAGACGAATCCCGAGAGGCCTCCTAGCAACTTGCATGAGGACTGGACTTTATTGAGCCCAACAGATCTCGTCCCTGATGTCCCACTCATAACTCGAGAGCACCTCTCTCAACTCAACAAAATCCAGGAGGATCTCCCCTCCAGGCGAGATGAGGCCCTTTTCCGCTGAGGCGTCTCGACGCTAATCACACCTAATATCTGGAATTTCCAAAGACTCTTTCAAACCCTTGTACAACTCAAGAATTTCCCACAGGAACGTCTCCACTCGGGAGCAAAAGCTAGGGTCTCACTCACATTTAGATGTTCAATTTTTCCGCATCTTTGCGGGGAATGAGGGACCCTTACACATCAGCTGAATTTCGGGATTACTCTGCAGACGACGCCGAGGCCTAAGACCTTGTGTTGAGTCAGGGCCCAAATCTGAATTCGCAAGGAGGTGAAAACCTCCTGTTAACACTCACTTGGATTAAGGGATCTGTGGCTTTCCCTCGAGGATTTCCGTCGAGGCTTTACCACGAGGCTTTCCCACAGGGCTGTCCCACGTGCCACCGTGGTGTGAGTCGATCCTCGGCTTGAAAGTCGAGGCAGTGCAGGGAAAACAGGTTTCCCTGGAATGGACTGAGACATCTGGGGGACTCTGGGAATGGTGGCACGACCCTGGAGTTCCTCTCGCCTTTCCTGCGGAGAGCGCCTCCTCTTGAATGCGACGGGAAGGCCGCGAATTCTTCCCGACCACGCAGGGAAAGGATCCCTCCTCTCGAGCTAGGAGGCGGAAACGGGGGCTCCTCTGGATGTGGGCGGGACTCTCGTGCTTCCTCTCGAGTGGAGACGGGTATGTCGGGGAACTTCTTGAGTTGCAGCAAGGGTGTGAAGGACCCTTTGGAAGTTCCAGAGGTTAGGTGTGATTAGCCTCGAGACGCCTCAGCGGAAATGGGCCTCATCTCGCCTGGAGGGGAGAACCTCCTGGATTTTCTCGAGTTGCGGCAGGTGCTCTCGACTTACGACGGGGACCTCAGGGACCCGCTCTGGTGGCCTCAGGAAAGGCCAGTCCCCATGCGAGTTGCTCGGGGCCTCTCGGGATTCCTCTCCCGTCGATGCCGGGCCTAAGACTTTGTGTGGAGTCTGCCAGAACCTGAGGATTCCTCTCCAGTGCTGACATGGATCTTGGGGTACTTCTGGAGCTCCCCAGGGGAGTCAGTCCTCGTCTCGAGTGGGGGCATGCACGTGCGCTTTCCTCCCGAGCTGTAGCAGCAGTGTCACGCTTCCCTTCGCGTGATCAAGGGATCTGTGGCTTTCCCTCGAGGCTTTCCCTCGAGGCTTTCCCACCACGAGGCTTTCCCACAGGGCTGTCCCACGTGCCACCGTGGTGTGAGTCGATCCTCGGCTTGAAAGTCGAGGCAGTGCAGGGAAAACAGGTTTCCCTGGAATGGACTGAGACATCTGGGGACTCTGGGAATGGTGGCACGAACCTGGAGTTCCTCTCGCCTTTCCTGAGGAGAGCGCTCCTCTTGAGATGCGACGGGAACGCCGGGAATTCTTTCCCGAACACGCAGGGAAAGGATCCCTCCTCTCGAGCTAGGAGGCGGAAACGGGCTCCTCTGGATGTGGGCGGGACTCTCGTGCTTCCTCTCGAGTGGAGACGGGTATGTCAACTTCTTGAGTTGCAGCAAGGGTGTGAAGGACCCTTTGGAAGTTCCAGAGGTTAGGTGTGATTAGCCTCGAGACGCCTCAGCGGAAATGGGCCTCATCTCGCCTGGAGGGAGAACCTCCTGGATTTTCTCGAGTTGCGGCAGGTGCTCTCGACTTACGGGGACCTCAGGGACCCGCTCTGGTGGCCTCAGAAAGGCCAGTCCCCATGCGAGTTGCTCGGGGGCCTCTCGGGATTCCTCTCCCGTCGATGCCGGGGCCTAAGACCTTGTGTGGAGTCGGTGCCGGAACCTGAGGATTCCTCTCCAGTGCTGACATGGATCTTGGGGTACTTCTGGAGTCTCCCCAGGGAGTCAGTCCTCGTCTGGAGTGGGGCATGCACGTGCGCTTTCCTCCCGAGCTGTAGCAGCAGTGTCACACTTCCCCTTCGCGTGGATCAAGGGATCTGTGGCTTTCCCTCGAGGCTTTCCACGAGGCTTTCCCCGAGGCTTTCCCAGGGCTGTCCCACGTGCCACCGTGGTGTGAGTCGATCCTCGGCTTGAAAGTCGAGGCAGTGCAGGGAAAACAGGTTTCCCTGGAATGGACTGAGACATCTGGGGACTCTGGGAATGGTGGCACGACCCTGGAGTTCCTCTCGCCTTTCCTGTGGAGAGCGCCTCCTCTTGAGATGCGAGGAACGCCGGGAATTCTTTCCGACCACGCAGGGAAAGGATCCCTCCTCTCGAGCTAGGAGGCGGAAACGGGGCTCCTCTGGATGTGGGCGGGACTCTCGTGCTTCCTCTCGAGTGGAGACGGGTATGTCGGGGAACTTCTTGAGTTGCAGCAAGGGTGTGAAGGACCCTTTGGAAGTTCCAGAGGTTAGGTGTGATTAGCCTCGAGACGCCTCAGCGGAAATGGGCCTCATCTCGCCTGGAGGGGAGAACCTCCTGGATTTTCTCGAGTTGCGGCAGGTGCTCTCGACTTACGACGGGGACCTCAGGGACCCGCTCTGGTGGCCTCAGGAAAGGCCAGTCCCCATGCGAGTTGCTCGGGGCCTCTCGGGATTCCTCTCCGTCGATGCCGGGCCTAAGACCTTGTGTGGAGTCGGTGCCGGAACCTGAGGATTCCTCTCCAGTGCTGACATGGATCTTGGGTACTTCTGGAGTCTCCCCAGGGGAGTCAGTCCTCGTCTCGAGTGGGGCATGCACGTGCGCTTTCCTCCCGAGCTGTAGCAGCAGTGTCACGCTTCCCTTCGCGTGGATCAAGGGATCTGTGGCTTTCCCTCGAGGCTTTCCCACGAGGCTTTCCCACGAGGCTTTCCCACAGGCTGTCCCACGTGCCACCGTGGTGTGAGTCGATCCTCGGCTTGAAAGTCGAGGCAGTGCAGGGAAAACAGGTTTCCCTGGAATGGACTGAGACATCTGGGGACTCTGGGAATGGTGGCACGACCCTGGAGTTCCTCTCGCCTTTCCTGTGGAGAGCGCCTCCTCTTGAGATGCGACGGGAACGCCGGGAATTCTTTCCCGACCACGCAGGGAAAGGATCCCTCCTCTCGAGCTAGGAGGCGGAAACGGGGCTCCTCTGGATGTGGGCGGGACTCTCGTGCTTCCTCTCGAGTGGAGACGGGTATGTCGGGGAACTTCTTGAGTTGCAGCAAGGGTGTGAAGGACCCTTTGGAAGTTCCAGAGGTTAGGTGTGATTAGCCTCGAGACGCCTCAGCGGAAATGGGCCTCATCTCGCCTGGAGGGGAGAACCTCCTGGATTTTCTCGAGTTGGCAGGTGCTCTCGACTTACGACGGGGACCTCAGGGACCCGCTCTGGTGGCCTCAGGAAAGGCCAGTCCCCATGCGAGTTGCTCGGGGGCCTCTCGGGATTCCTCTCCCGTCGATGCCGGGCCTAAGACCTTTGTGGGTCGGTGCCGGAACCTGAGGATTCCTCTCCAGTGCTGACATGGATCTTGGGTACTTCTGGAGTCTCCCCAGGGGAGTCAGTCCTCGTCTCGAGTGGGGGCATGCACGTGCGCTTTCCTCCCGAGCTGTAGCAGCAGTGTCGCTTCCCTTCGCGTGGATCAAGGGATCTGTGGCTTTCCCTCGAGGCTTTCCCACTTTCCCACGAGGCTTTCCCACAGGGCTGTCCCACGTGCCACCGTGGTGTGAGTCGATCCTCGGCTTGAAAGTCGAGGCAGTGCAGGGAAAACAGGTTTCCCTGGAATGGACTGAGACATCTGGGGGGACTCTGGGAATGGTGGCACGACCCTGGAGTTCCTCTCGCCTTTCCTGTGGAGAGCGCCTCCTCTTGAGATGCGACGGGAACGCCGGGAATTCTTTCCCGACCACGCAGGGAAAGGATCCCTCCTCTCGAGCTAGGAGGCGGAAACGGGGCTCCTCTGGATGTGGGGGACTCTCGTGCTTCCTCTCGAGTGGAGACGGGTATGTCGGGAACTTCTTGAGTTGCAGCAAGGGTGTGAAGGACCCTTTGGAAGTTCCAGAGGTTAGGTGTGATTAGCCTCGAGACGCCTCAGCGGAAATGGGCCTCATCTCGCCTGGAGGGGAGAACCTCCTGGATTTTCTCGAGTTGCGGCAGGTGCTCTCGACTTACGACGGGACCTCAGGGACCCGCTCTGGTGGCCTCAGGAAAGGCCAGTCCCCATGCGAGTTGCTCGGGGCCTCTCGGGATTCCTCTCCCGTCGATGGGCCTAAGACCTTGTGTGGAGTCGGTGCCGGAACCTGAGGATTCCTCTCAGTGCTGACATGGATCTTGGGTACTTCTGGAGTCTCCCCAGGGAGTCAGTCCTCGTCTCGAGTTGCAATTGCAGCTTTCCTCCCGAGCTGTAGCAGCAGTGTCACGCTTCCCTTTCGCGTGGATCAA
>NW_017199573.1:0-7289 GCF_001704415.2 Capra hircus | reverse complement strand
CTTTCCCGACCCTGCAGGGAAAGGATCCCTCCTCTCAGAGCTAGGAGGCGGAAACGGGGCTCCTCTGGATGTGGGCGGACTCTCGTGCTTTCCTCTCGAGTGGAGTCGGTATGTCGGGGAACTTCTTGAGTTGCAGCAAGGGTGTGAAGGACCCTTTGTAAGTTCCAGAGGTTAGGTGTGATAGCCTCGAGACGCCTCAGCGAAATGGGCCTCATCTCGCCTGGAGGGGAGAACCTCCTGGATTTTCTCGAGTTGCGGCAGGTGCTCTCGACTTATGACGGGGACCTCAGGGACCCGCTCTGGTGGCCTCAGGAAAGGCCAGTCCCCTTGAGAGTTGCTCGGGGGCCTCGAGGGCCTCTTGGGTTTCCACTCCCGTCGATGCTGGGGCCTAAAACCTTGTGTGGAGTCAGTGCCAGAACCTGAGGATTCCTCTCCAGTGCTGACATGGATCTTGGGTACTTCTGGAGTCTCCCCAGGGGAGTCATTCCTCGTCTGCGAGTGGGGGCATGCACGTGTGCTTTCCTCCCGAGCTGTAGCAGCAGTGTCACGCTTCCCTTCGCGTGGATCAAGGGATCAGGGGCTTTCCCTCGAGGCTTTCCCACGAGACTTTCCACGAGCTTTCCCACAGGGCTGTCCCACATGCCACCGTGGTGTGAGTCGATCCTCGCTTGAAAGCCGAGGCAGTGCAGGGAAATGAGGTTTCCCTGGAATGGACTGAGACAACTGGGGACTCTGGAATGTGGCACGACCCTGGAGTTCCTCTCGCCTTTCCTCGGGAGAGCGCCTTCACTTGAGATGCGACGGGAACGCCGGGAATTCTTTCCCCGACCACGCAGGGAAAGGATCCCTCCTCTCGAGCTAGGAGGCGGAAACGGGGATCCTCTCGATGTGGGCGGGACTCTCGTGCTTCCTCTCGAGTGGAGTCGGGTATGTCGGGAAACTACTTGAGTTGCAGCAAGGGTGTGAAGGACCCTTTGGAAGTTCCAGAGTTTAGGTGTGATTAGACTCGAGACGCCTCAGCGGAAATGGGCCTCATCTCGCCTGGACGGGAGAACCTCCTGGATTTTCTCGAGTTGCGGCAGGTGCTCTCGACTTACGACGGCGACCTCAGGGACCTGCTCTGGTGGCCTCAGGAAAGGCCAAGTCCCCTTGCGAGTTGCTCGGGGGCTTCTCGGGGCCGCTTGGGTTTCCTCTCCCGTCGATGCTGGGCCTAAAACCTTGTGTGGATTCAGTGCCGGAACTTGAGGATTCCTCTCCAGTGCTGACATGGATCTTGGGGTACTTCTGGAGTCTCCCCAGGGGAGTCAGTCCTCGTCTCGAGTGGGGGCATGCACGTGTGCATTCCTCCCGAGCTGTAGCAGCAGTGTCACGCTTCCCTTTGCGTGGATCAAGGGATCAGGGGCTATCCTCGAGGCTTTCCCACGAGACTTTCCCACGAGGCTTTCCCACAGGGCTGTCCCACATGCCACCGTGGTGTTAGTCGATCGTCAGCTTGAAAGTCGAGGCAGTGCAGGGAAAACAGTTTCCCTGGAATGGACTGAACATCTGGGGGACTCTGGAATGTGGCACGACCCTGGAGTTCCTCTCGCCTTTCCTGTGGAGAGCGCCTCCACTTGAGATGCTGCAGGAACGCCGGGGAATTCTTTCCCTAACACGCAGGGGAAAGGATCCCTCCTCTCGAGCTTAGGAGGCGGAAACGGGGCTCCTCTGGATGTGGGCGGGACTCTCGTGCTTTCCTCTCGAGTGGAGTCGGGAATGTTGCGGAACTTCTTGAGTTGCAGCAAGGGTGTGAAGGACCCTTTGGAAGTTCCAGAGTTTAGGTGTGATTAGCCTCGAGACGCCTCAGCGGAAATGGGCCTCATCTCGCCTGGACGGGAGAACCTCCTGGATTATCTCGAGTTGCGGCAGGTGCTCTCGACTTACGACGGCGACCTCAGGGACCCGCCCTGGTGGCGTCAGGAAAGGCCAGTCCCCTTGCGAGTTGCTCGGGGGCCTCTCGGGGCCTCTTGGTTTCCTCTCCCGTCGATGCTGGGGCCTAAAACCTTGTGTGGAGTCAGTGCCGGAACCTGAGGATTCCTCTCCAGTGCTGACATGGATCTTGGGGTACTTCTGGAGTCTCTCCCAGGGGAGTCAGTCCTCGTCTACGAGAGGGGGCATGCACGTGCGCTTTCCTCCCGAGCTGTAGCAGCAGTGTCACGCTTCCCTTCGCGTGGATCAAGGGATCAGGGGCTTTCCCTCGAGTCTTTCCCACGAGGCTTTCCCACGAGGCTTTCCCACAGGGCTGTCCCACGTGCCCACCGTGGTGTGAGTCGATCCTCGGCTTGAAAGTCGAGGCAGGCACGGAAACAGGATTCCCTGGAATGGACTGACACATCTGGGGGACTCTGGGAATGTGGCACGACCGTGGAGATCCTCTCGCCTTTCCTGTGGAGAGCGCCTCCACTTGAGATGCGACGGGAACGCCGGGAATTCTTTCCCGACCACGCAGGGAAAGGATCCCTCCTCTCGAGCTAGGAGGCGGAAACGGGGCTCCTCTGGATGTGTTCGGGACTCTCGTGGCTTCCTCTCGAGTGGAGTCGGGTATGTCGGGGAACTTCTTGAGTTGCCAGCAAGAGTGTGAAGGACCCTTTGGAAGTTCCAGAGTTTAGGTGTGATTAGCCTCGAGACACCTCAGCGAAAAATGGGCCTCATCTCGCCTGGAGGGGAGAACCTCCTGGATTTTATCCAGTTGCCGGCAGGTGCTCTTCGACTTACGATGGGGACCTCAGGGACCCCTCTGGTGGCCTCAGGAAAGGCCAGTCCCCATGCGAGTTGCTCGGGTGCTCTCGGGGGCCCTCTCGGGTTTCCTCTCCCCGATGCTGGGGCCTAAGACCTTTTGTGGAGTCGGTGCCAGAACCTGAGGTTTCCTCTCCAGTGCTGACATGGATCTTGGGGTACTTCTGGAGTCTCCCCAGGGGAAGTCAGTCCTCGTCTCGAGAGGGGGCATGCACGTGACGCTTTCCTCCCGAGCTGTAGCAGTACTGTCACGCTTCCCTTCACGTGGATCAAGGGATCTGTGGCTTTCCCTCGAGGCTTTCCCACGAGGCTTTCCCACAGGGCTGTCCCATATGCCACCGTGGTGTGAGTCGATCCTCGGCTTGAACGTCCAGGCAGTGCAGGGAAAACAGGTTTCCTAGGAAATGGACTGATACATCTGGGGGACTCTGGGAATGGTGGCACGACCCTTGGATTCCCTCTCGCCTTTCATGTGGAGAGCGCCTCCTCTTGAGATGCGATGGGAACGCCAGGATTCGTTCCCGACCACGCAGGGGAAGTATCACTCCACTCGATCTAGGAGGCCGAAAACGGGGCTCCTTTGGATGTGTGCGGAACTCTCGTGCTTCCACTCAATTGGAGACGGGTATGTCGGGGAACTTCTTGAGTTGCAGAAAGGGTGTGAAGGACCCTTTGGAAGTTCCAGAGTTTAGGTGTGATTTGCCTCGAAACGCTTCAGCGGAAACGGGCCTCATCTCGCCTGGAGGGGAGAACCTCCTGGATTTTTCTCGAGTGTCGGCAGGTGCTCTCGACTTACGACGGGGACCACACGGACCCGCTCTGCTGGCCTCAGGAAAGGCCACTCCCCATGCGAGTTGCTCGGGGTCCTCTAGGGATTCCTCTCCCGTCGATGCCGGGGCCTAAGACCTTGTGTGGAGTCGGTGCCGGAACCTGAGGATTCCTCTCCATTGCTGACATGGATCTTGGGGTACTTCTGGAGTCTCCCAAGGGGAGTCAGTCCTCGTCTCGAGTGGGGGCATGCATGAGCGCTTTTGTCCCGAGCTGTAGCAGCAATGTCACACTTCTATTCGCGTGGATCAAGGGATCTGTGGCTTTCCCTCGAGGCTTTCCCACAAGGCTTTCCCACGAGGATTTCCCAAATGGCTGTCCCACGTGCCACCATGGTGTGAGTCGATCCTGGGCTTGAAAGTCGAGGAATTGCAGGGAGAAACAGGTTTCCCTGGAATGGACTGAGACATGTGGGGGTCTCTGGGAATGTGGCACGACCCTGGAGTTCCTCTCGCCTTTCCTGTGGAGAGCGCCTCTTCTTGACATGCTATGGGAACCCCGGGAATTCTTTCCCGACCACGCAGGGAAAGGATCCCATCCTCTCGAGCTATGAGGCGGACACTGGGGCTCCTCTGGATGTGGGCGGGACTGCTCGTGCTTCCTCTCGAATGGAGACGGGTATGTCGGGAAACTACTTGAGTTGCAGTAAGGGTGTGAAGGACCCTTTGGAAGTTTCAGAGGTTAGGTGTGATTAGCCTCGAGACACATCAGCGGAAATGGGCCTCATCTCGCCTGGATGGGGGAACCTCCTGGATTTTCTCGAGTGTCGGCAGGTGCTCTCGACCTAGGATGGGGACCACAGGGACCCGCTCTGCTGGCCTCAGGAAAGGCCAGTCCCCATGCGAGTTGCTCCCGGGCCTCTAGGGATTCCTCTCCCGTCGATGCCGGGGCCTAAGACCTTGTGTGGAGTAGGTGCCGGAACTAGAGGATTCCTCTCCAGTGCTGACATGGATCTTGGGGTACTTCTGGAGTCTCCCCAGGGGAGTCAGTCCTCGTCTCGAATGGGGCATGCACGTGGGCTTTCCTCCCGAGCTGTAGCAGCACTGTCACGCTTCCCTTCGCGTGGATCAAGGGATCTGTGGCTTTCCCTCGAGGCTTTCCCACGAGGCTTTCCCACGAGGCTTTCCCACAGGGCCGTCCCACGTGCCACCGTGGTGTGAGTCGATCCTCGGCTTGAAAGTCGAGGCAGTGCAGGGAAAACAGGTTTCTCTAGAATGGACTGAGACATCTGGGGGACTCTGGGAATGGTTGCACGACCCTGGAGTTCCTTTCGCCTTTCCTGTGGAGAGCGCCTCCACTTGAGATGCGACGGGAACGTCGGGAATTCTTTCCCGACCACGCAGGGAATGGTATCCCTCCTCTCGAGCTAGCAGGCTGAAACGGGGCTCCTCTGGATGTGGGCGGGACTCTCGTGCTTCCTCTCGAGTGGAGACGGGTATGTCGGGGAACTTTCTTGAGTTGCAGTAAGGGTGTGAAGGACCCTTTGGAAGTTCCAGAGGTTAGGTGTGATTTGCCTCGAAACGCCTCAGCGGAAACGGGCTTCTTCTCGCCTGGAGGGGAGAACCTCCTGGATGTTCTCGAGTTGCGGCAGGTGCTCTCGACTTACGACGGGGACCTCAGGGACCCGCTCTGGTGGCCTCAGGAAAGGCCAGTCCCCTTGAATGTTGCTCGGGGCCTCTTGGGTTTCCTCTCCCGTCGATGCTGGGGCCTAGACCTTGTGTGGAGTCGGTGCCAGGAACCTGAGGATTCCTCTCCAGTGCTGACATGGATCTTGGGGTACTTCTGGAGTCTCCCGCGGGGAGTCCGTCCTCGTCCGATTGGGGGCATGCACGTGCGCTTTTCTCCCGAGCTGTAGCAGCAGTGTCACGCTTCATTTCGCGTGGATCAATGGATCTGTGGCTTTCCCTCGAGGCTTTCCCATGAGGCTTTCCCACGAATCTTTCCCACAGGGCTCTCCCACGAGCCACCGTGGTGTGAGTCGATCCTCGGTTTCAAAGTCGAGGCAGTGCAGGGAAAACAGGTTTCCCTGGAATGGACTGAGACATCTGGGGGACTCTGGGAATGTGGCACGACCCTGGAGTTCCTCTCGCCTTTCCTGTGGAGAGCGCCTCCACTTGAGATGCGACGGGAACGCCGGGAATTCTTTCCCGACCACACAGGGAAAGGATCCCTCCTCTCGAGCTAGGAGGCGGAAACGGGGCTCCTCTGGATGTGGGCGGAACTCTCGTGCTTCCTCTCGAGTCGAGACGGGTTTGTCGGGGAACTTCTTGAGTTGCAGCAAGGGCGTGAAGGACCCTTTGGAAGTTCCAGAGGTTAGGTGTGATTAGCCTCGAAACGCCTCAGCGGAAATGGGCCTCATCTCGCCTGGATGGGGAAACCTCCTGGATTTTCTCGAGTGTCGGCAGGTGCTCTCGACCTAGGACGGGGACCACAGGGACCCGCTCTGCTGGCCTCAGGAAAGGCCAGTCCCCATGCGAGTTGCTCCGGGGGCCTCTAGGGATTCCTCTCCCGTCGATGCCGGGGCCTAAGACCTTGTGTGGAGTAGGTGCCGGAACTAGAGGATTCCTCTCCAGTGCTGACATGGATCTTGGGGTACTTCTGGAGTCTCCCCAGGGGAGTCAGTCCTTGTCTCGGAATGGGGTCATGCACGTGCGGCTTTCCTCCCGAGCTGTAGCAGCACTGTCACGCTTCCCTTCGGTGTGGATCAAGGGATCTGTGGCTTTCCCTCGAGGCTTTCCCACGAGGCCTTCCCACAGGCTGTCCCACGTTCCACCGTGGTGTGAGTCGATCCTCGGCTTGAAAGTCCGAGGCAGTGCAGGGAAAACAGGTTTCCCTGGAATGACTGAGACATCTGGGGGACTCTGGGAATAGCTGGCACGACCCTGGAGTTCCTCTCGCCTTTCCTGTGGAGAGCGCCTCCTCTTGAGATTCAACGGGAAGCCGGGATTCTTCCCGACCACGCAGGGGAAGGTATCCTCCATCTCGATCTAGGAGGCCGAAACGGGGCTCCTCTGGATGTGGGCGGAACTCTCGTGCTTCCTCTCGAGTTGGAGACGGGTATGTCAGGGGAAATTCTTGTGTTGCAGCAAGGATGTGAAGTAACCCTTTGGAAGTTCCAGAGGTTAGGTGTGATTTGCCTCGAGACGCCTCAGCGGAAATGGGGCCTCATCTCGCCTGGAGGGGAGAACCTCCTGGATTTTCTCGAGTGTCGGCAGGTGCTCTCCACTTACGACGGGGACCACACGGACCCGCTCTGCTGCTGCCTCAGGAAAGGCCACTCCCCATGCGAGTTTGCTCTGGGGACTCTAGGGATTCCTCTCCCGTCGATGCCGGGCCTAAGACCTTGTGTGGATTGGTGCCGGAACCTGAGGATTCCTCTCCAGTGCTGACATGGATCTTGGGGTACTTCTGGAGTCTCCCAAGAGGAGTCAGTCCTCGTCTCGAGTGGGGGCATGCATAAGCGCATTTTCTCCCAGCTGTAGCAGCAATGTCACACTTCTATTCGCGTGGATCAAGGGATCTGTGGCTTTCCCTCGAGGCTTTCCCACAAGGCTTTCCCACGAGGATTTCCCACATGGCTGTCCCACGTGCCACCGTGGTGTGAGTCGATCCTGGCTTGAAAGTCGAGGAATTTGCAGGGAGAACAGGTTTCCCTGGAATGGACTGAGACATGTGGGGGACTCTGG
>NW_017199572.1:0-7289 GCF_001704415.2 Capra hircus | reverse complement strand
ATGTTTCATGGACCTCAGTTTCCCTTGGAAAAACTGACTTCCCATCATATCTCCAAAACCAATTAGACAAATAACTGGAAGCTATATCCAGTCCAAATGAATGTAGACATAATGTTACAGTGTGTTTACCCAAACTCACTCAAACTTCTCAACAGACAAAAGGCAAAACTGTATCTGTGGCACCTCAGCTTAGCTTAAAACTGTAATCTACGGTACCTCACTTCTGCTTATAAAATTTAAACAACAACAACAACACACTAAAGCTATCCAAAAAGGATAGAAAACACATATAACATCAACTTTAAAAAATTAGAAATTGAAACGGTGAAAAACCTTATTCACAAAACTTAAACACAAGCCACAGGAAACTATATTTATAAAATATATATCTGATAAAGGATTGTTCTCCAAAATATACCAAAAAATCTAGAACAATCTCATAAAATATGTATACACCTAAACACCTGGCCTACAAAAATATAAAGATAGTAAATAAGCCTATCAAAAAGACTCAAAACCACATAGCATTAGGAAATGACAAACTAAAATAACAGTGAGGTAGCACTGCACACCTATTAGATCCAGTCAACTCAAGAAAAGGGGGTAGGGCACAGCTTCTCCGGTGGCTCAGTGGTAAAGAATCTGCCTGACAATGCAAGACACTCTAGTTCGATCCCTTACCCCAGAAGATCCCACAAGCCACAGAGAAACATAGCTGGATTTTCCCACAGCTAAACAAGGCTCACCTGTGACCTGAATCCTTCATGTCCAGCACTTACTAAACAGCTTTGAAAACATGTCCAGACAAAAAAGGATCGCATGATTATATACAACAGCTCGACTTGTAATCACTACAAACTTTCAAATATCAGGATGTCTTCAGTAGATGACAGTGTAAACAAATGGGGATACATGCAAAGTGAAGGGGAGCAAATGCTACCACAAAATATACCACCTCAGCATGAGGATTAGTTGGACCCAATTAACTTTTATTTTTTTAAGAGGACACATGATCATCTCTGAAACCCAAGTTCAAGACAGCTCTTCTGTGAGTCACATTTACCAGAGAAATCTCATTTCAAAGGAATCCTCTCTATATGCCAGATAGAAGGATGAGACACAGTCTTTTGAAACTCTTTTTTCTTTTCTATCGATAGGGAAAGCTAAGCCGTAAATCTGCACAGCCACCATACCCTTCCTTTCCTTTGGTTGTATTTTTTTTAAATATTTGTTTCTGTTTTCATTTGGCTGCGCCAGGTCAACCTTCATTGAGGCAAGCCAGATATTTAGCTACAGCATGCAAATTCTCTGTTGTGGCATGGGAGATCTAGTTCTTGGATCAGGAAATGAACCTGGGCCTCCTTCTTTGGGAGTGTCCAGTCTCAGCCACTGGACCACCAGGAAGTGCCTGTTTTGTTTTCAGATGAAGATGGAATCTAAGGTGATATCTTGGGCCATTTCAGTCACTGACTCAGTTTCCTGAGTTTGTCCAAAGCACGCACAAGGTGCACATTATTAAACTGGTTTGCAAAACAAGAAAAGGTTGTCTGCTACAACACTGTATGCTTACAAATATCTAAATGGTAAATGGCATAGTATTGATTTTTCATTACTATGGGGGAAAAGAATGCAGGATTCATACATGTTACAACACGAATAAATATTCAAACCATCTTCAGTGAAAAAAAAATCCACATAGAAAAGGCCACCCAGAACCCTTATTCACCATGTCTGCTTTCAATCCATCAAGTTTGTCCAAATAACTGAAAATCTCAGTAACACTCTAAATAAAGAAAAAAGGATGAAGATGGAAACAAAAGATATATTCATACACTTGAACATTGCAAAGTGGAAGTGGGCGGTGGATTACATTATAACGTAGATACCATATGATTTCCTGATTTTGGAGATTATGTGCTGGTTCTGCAGAAGGTACCCATTTTGCATAAACACATAGAGTCTTTTAGATGATGTGGCAAATGCTAGCACTTGTTCCCATTGCTAGGCATTTTCTGTACATTTTAAATGACTGGAAAGTATACTAGGTTTCAAACAACCATGTCAATACCACAAAAGAAATTTAGAGTAGACAGGCAGGAAGCTTTCTGATACAGGCCAAGACTTACCCAGACGAAGTTCAAGGGAAGCTGCGATGCTCACTGCCCTTGAAGGAGTCCACGTGGAATGAAGAAGTACTGTGGGAAGTCTCTTTAGTAACCACCATGTCTTGGGTCCTCTGGATGACCTACTGCAGGAGAAACAGATGTTACAGATAAAACGTTCCACATCACTTCACAAAAAAGTTGTTAGACTACTTTCAGTAAAGCTGAATCATTTGGATCAATTTACAATCATATAATAGACTACCATTTACAGTCCAAAAATCACTTGCATTTCTAGACACTCATAACAATCAAAAAAAAATTAAGAAACTCCCACTTAAATAAACATCTAGCAACAAACTTAATCAAGAACATAAAAAGACCAGTAGTCAGAAAACTAGAAAGCACTGATAAAGAAACCAAAGAAAACACAAATACACGAAAACTATTCCACGCTCATGCACTGGAACAATGAGGAATTAAAAGGTCCATTCCCCAAAGTCATCAACAAATACACGGACTGCAATCACAAAATAACATTCAATGGCATTTTTCACAGAAATAGAAAATATTCCTCATATTAGACTGCTATGTTAACCAGGACCTTAAACGGCCAAAAAAGACTCTGAGAAAGAGGAACACAGCTGGAGGCATCTTCCTAACCCTCTTCAAACTACATCACGGAGCTGTAGTGACCACCACAGTGAGGAACTGGCAGGAACACAGACACATGGACTCCAGGAGAGAATAGAGAGCCCAGAAACGAACCCACATGTACATGGTCAGTTCCTGAAAATCAAACCAGGAACGAGCGAAGAGGAAAGGACAGTCTTCTCAAGAAACAGTGACAGGAAAACGGCCACCTCCACGGAAGAACATCAGTGTTCATCCTCTACATCATCTAACGCAAATCGAACTGAAAACCCACCGCTTTGCACACGGAGCTCTTTCCCCCCTGAGTCCTCCGAGATGGACTCCAGAGTCCCTCAGGTCAGTGCTGACACAGAAACGTCTACTCCGTCCTCATGTTTCGCTCTTGCAGCGCCTCCCTGCTGGTGGGCACTGAGGCAACCCTGCTCCTCTCAGCCTGGATGCAGCCCTGTTATCCAGAAGCCTGAGCCCTGATGGTCCTGAGGAGACAAAGCTCCCGCCAGCTGCTCACGGGCAGAGCTAAAGGCAAAGCGTCCTGCGCCGCGGGTCAGAGGGGGCTTTGGCGCCCCCTGCGGGCCACAGGAGAAGAGCGGGCAGCCCGGCGCTCACAGACCTCAGAGGGCTCACCCAGAAGCAGCTCTGCTGCGAGCACTCAGACTGGAAGCCCAAACTGAAATGGAGCAGAATAGCTCCATGACCCTCCGCAAAACATGGCTAAGGAACAATCAGAGCCTGTATGGAATGCAGCCATAAAAAGGAACACATGTGAGTTTGTTCTAATAAAGGGGAGGGAAGTCAGTCAAAGAGAGAAAAACATGGAATCTAGAAGGATGGTACTGACGAGTCTGTTCACAGAGCAGCAATGGAGGTGCAGACATAGAGAACAGACTTCCAGACGAGGGTGGGGAACAAGAGGAGAGGGTGAGATGAATGGAGAGAGCAGCATGGATGCAGGTACACCAACCTTTGTAAATAGACAACCAATGGGAATTTGCTGTATGATTCAGGGAACTCAAACTGGGGCTCAGTAGTAACCTAGAGAGGTGGGAATGCGTGCGAGGTGGGAGGGAGATTCCAGAGCAAGAGGACATAGGTACACCTATGGTCAATTCATGTGGATGTATGACAAATCAAACCAATATTGTAAAGCAATGATCAATCAACTAAAAAGAAATAACTGTTTAAAAAAATATGAACATACACACAAACTTTGCAACAAGGTAACTCCATTTTAAAAACTATTGAAATTTTAGAAAACTACAAACGTTCTACATGACCTTCGGTCTGGTGATCAGGTCTAACATACACAAAACAAGCCAACTTACCCAATTATGAATACAAATGAGTTAACACATTGCCTTTTATCATTTCATACATTTACCCTGTGGAGGACCTTACTCGAGAGAACCAAAAAGAAACTGCTAAATGAACCACGGACCACCCACCCCTGGCCAGGCAACAGAGAAAAGAAAACACTTGCAGGAGTCATCTCACAACAGGAGGTCCTGGGAAGGAACAAGGAACGAACAAGCTACCACCAACCAGAATTCTGGAGAGGTCAGGAGATGGGAGGCTCCAGTTCAGAGGTCCTACCAACCTCCCAGGATGCACTTCGCTGGAATCCATCTCGGCTGAGTGATGCGTGTGCCCCCAAGAAGGATCCCAATTCAGAATGCCTGGCAAGAGACAAACCAGAAATGAACCCGATGACCATAAAACCTGAGAGTGCGAGCCACGTGACAGAGTGGTTCTCTCCGTTTCCCTCACCTCCTGCCCTCCACCCCGGCAGCCCTTCCCAATGAAGCCTCTCGCTTGGACAGCACTCCTCTCCTCAGACAACTCATTGCCCAGTGTCAGACAAGAACTCACTCTCAAGCCCTGGAAGGGAACCCCTTCCTTCATCAAAAGCAATATCCAGGAGAAAAGAGCTTCAAAACGCTATCTTGCAGAGAAGGAAATCAGACAAGGCAATGGCAGCCCGCTCCAGTACCATTGCCTGGAGAATCCCACGGACAGAGGAGCCTGGTAGGCTGCAACCCCGGGGTCACTAAGAGTCGGACACGACTTCACTGAGTGACTTCACTTTCACTTTTTCACTTTCATGTACTGGAGGAGGAACATGCAACGTGGAACCACTCCAGTGTTCTTGCCTGGAGAATCCCCAGGGACAGAGGAGCCTGGTAGGCCTGGCTGTTCTATCGGGGTCGGCGCAGAGTCAGGCACGACTGAAGCGACGTGGCAGCAGCAGCAGAGAAGGAAATGGCACACCTTGCAGTACTCTGGTCTCAGAAATCCTAGGGACAGGAGGAGCTTGGTGGGCTACAGTCCAAAAGCAGGGCATTTCTGACGGGAGGAAACAGTCCCAGGGAAGCTGAGCTGCTCACCAAAGGCCCCAGAGCTTTGGATAGCACACCAGAGCTGTGGCTGAGGATTCCCAGCTGCCATGCCTCTTGATCCTGGCCTCTTTTCACTAGATACGTGTGTGGAAAACTAGAATCTCAAAATATGCCCTGGTGGTTCCATAGTCAAGAATCCACCTGCCAGTGCTGGAGATGCATGTGCGATCCCTAGGATGGGAAGATGCCACATCCTATGGAGCCCGTGTGCCACAACTGCGAGCCTGTGCTCTAGATCCTGGAAGCCACAGATGCCGAGTTCACATGCCGCAGCCACTGAAGCCCGTGAGCCTGTGCCCCTCAAACAAGAGGACACACTGGCAGTGAGAAGCCTGCAAACCCACTCGTTATGGCCCATGCTCACCAAAACTAGAGAAAAGCCCACACACAAAAGATGCAACACAGCCAACAATCATAAAACTCTTTTCCTAAACAAATGCACATCTGACAAAGAAACTGTACTCGAATTGTCCAAGAACTAGAGCAAACAAGCCCATTCATAATTGGTAACGACTGAAATAGACACCTGGCCACTGAGGGTATACTGATAGTAAACTATCATACAAAAACATACTCAAGATACTGGTGCGATGCACGCAGAGCCCCCTTTGAAAGACAATCTGACAGTTTTTTTTTTTTTTCAGTAACCACGTGGGACAAGCACTGAATTCTGTGTATGACAAGCGGTGGAAGCCAGGTATCTTACCATTGAAGGCAAAGTTCCAGATAAACAAAAGGAAACGTTACAATGTCCATGTCGTGGTGGATCAGGTTGGAGACATCATCACAAATTACCTTTAACTGAATATGTTCAAAGGTGAGCTGGAATACATGGAGATATATCTCCATGTATTGTCAGCTGAGCATATTGAGCTCCTACATGTATGTTTTAAATATCCTTCTCTAATAAAAGGGAACAGGAAACATCTCCGATGGCCTGGTGGTAAAGAAGCTGCCTACCGATGCAGGAACACGGGTTCAATTCCTGTGTAGAAGATTCCACACGCCCAGGGGCAATGAAGCCCTTGCAACAACTCTTGACGTTTGCATGCTCCAGAGCCCAAGTTCTGCACACAGAGAAAGCACTGCAATGAGAAGCCATGGCACAGCAACTAGAAGGTAGCCTCTGCTCACTAACAACTAGACAAAGGAGCAATAAAGACCCAGCACAGTCAAAAATAATGTCATGTTAAAAAAGGACAGTTCTTTGAAGAAATGACTGAGACTAGGGGTGAGACTGTAAAATATATGAGCCAGGGTCATCTTCAATTATGAGAAATTAAAGAAACTAAAGACAACTATCAAGCTGTCCCAACGGATACAAATGAATGACGACACAGTGTTTATCTTGTATACACCAGCAAATAACAATCTGAAAGGAATTGAAACAAACAATTCCCCTTCAATCATGTCAACATTAATAAAAGACTTTGCTATGGATGGAATGAGGATGACAAGACTGGCACACTGGAAAATGATACATGATTGCGGAAAAAATACCCTCAAGCCATGGACAGAGACTCCATAGCGATGACAAGACTTCAGTTGGCAATACCGTGGGAATGCATCTGCCATCTGAAATGAAGATTCAATATGAATTACAAAAGGCTGAAAGGTGGCTGCTAAACCACAAAAGATGCAGCATTCTTGGCCTCCAGAGGAGAATTCAATCCAGGGCAAGTGACGAAGCTTGATGGCTCAGAGGTTTTCTGTGAAAAAGTTTGATTCAAGTAGAAAAGAGATCGAGAGAGCTGCTGACGTAGACATTCAAAGGGGAAGAAAGAGTACCCCCTGCTAGTTCTTTAGCCAGATGTTATACAGCCAACTAGCAGTCTGCTAAGGAAAAGAAGACAATGTCTCAGAGAATGGCACCAGGCCCCTCACCCACAGCATGCATTGAGATCACATTGGCAGCAGATGAGTCATCCAGGCCAGAAAATGATGGACATGAATCTTGAAGAAAGGGCAGATTCCAAGCAAATATATAGTTTCATTCACAGAGGTTAAGAGACCAGGTATGAGTAAGACAAACCGTTTGTCGAGTCGTTTCTGAGCCCTTAGGGGGAACTGACCTGAAGACAGTACATTAACATACCTTAAGACAAACATTTCATAAGAACAATGCATTGCTTAGTTCAAG
>NW_017199571.1:0-7290 GCF_001704415.2 Capra hircus | reverse complement strand
ACGAAGAATCGCGGAACTCGACATCCATTCCAAGGAGGAGCGCGCGAGCCGGCTCCCGCCCGAAGCGGCCAACCTTTCCTTCACGACCTTGGAAGCGTCATCCGGCGTCCGTCCCATCTCAAGAGAGGCCCCTCCATCAGAAGGCGAGAGCAACTCAAGAGCCGTTCACCGACATACCGAACTCATACTCGACAGGAAAGCACCATAGTTCCGCCATATCCAGAGGAGCCCCGTTTCCGCCCCCTAGCTCGAGAGGAGGGATCCTTTCCCTGCGTGGTCGGAAACAATTCCCGGGCATTCCCGTCGCATCTCAAGTGGATGCGCTCTCCACTGGAAAGGCGAGAGAACTCCAGGGTCCTGCCACCATTCCCTGAGTCCCCAGATGTCTCAGTCCATTCCAGGGAAACCTGTTTTCTCTGCACTGTCTCGACTTTCAAGCCGAGGATCGACTCACACCACGGTGGCACGTGGGACAGCCTTGTGGGAAAGCCTCGTGAAAAAGCCTTCAGGGAAAGCCTCGAGGGAAAGCCACAGATCCCTTGATCCCTCGATGGGAAGGCATGACACTGCTGCTACAGCTCGGGAGGAAAGCACACGTGCATGCCACGACTCGAGACGAGGACTGACTCCCCTGGGGAGACTCCAGAAGTACCCCAAGATCCATGTCAGCACTGGAGAGGAATGCTCAGGTTCCGGCACCGGCTCCACACATGGTCTTAGGCCCCGGCATCGATGGGAGAGGAATGCCGAGAGGCCCCCGAGCAACTCGCATGGGGACTGGCCTTTCCTGAGGCCACCAGAGCGGGTCCCTGAGGTCCCCATCGTAAGTCGAGAGGACCTGCTGCAACTCGAGAATATCCAGGAGGTTCTCCCCTCCAGGCGAGATGAAGCCCATTTCCGCTGAGGCGTCTCGAGGCTAATCACACCTAAACGCTTGGTACTCCCAAAGGGTCCTTCACACCCTTGCTGCCAACTCAAGAAGTTCTCCGACATACCCGTCTCCACTCGAGAGGAAGCACGAGAGTCCCACCCCACATCCAGAGGAGCCCCGTTTCCGCCTCCTAGCTCGAGAGGAGGAATCCTTTTCCTGCGTCTTCGGGAAAGAATCCCGGCATTCCCGTCGCATCTCAAGAGGAGGCGCTCTCCAAAGGAAAGGCGAGAGGAACTCCAGGGTCGTGCCACCATTCCCAGAGTCCCCCAGATATCTCAGTCCATTCCAGGGAAACATGTTTTCCCTGCACTGCCTCGACTTTCATGCCGAGGATCGACTCACACCACGGTGGCACGTGGGACAGCCCTGTGGGAAAAGCCTCGTGGGAAACCCTCGTGGGAAAGCCTCGTGGGAAAAGCCTCGTGGGAAACCCTCAAGCGAAAGCCACAGATAACTTGATCCATGCGAAGGGAAGCGTGACACTTCTGCTATAGCTCGGGAGGAAAGCGCACGTGCATGCCCCCACTCGCGACGAGGACTGACTCCCCTGGGGAGACTCCAGAAGTACCTCAGGATCCATGTCGGCACGGGAGAGGAATCCTCAGGTTCCAGCACCGACTCCGCACAAGGTCTTATGACCCGGCATCGACGGGTGCGGAATCCCGGGAGGCCCCCGAGCAACTCGCATGGGGACTGGCCTTTCCTGAGGCCACCAGAGCGGATCCCTGAGGTCCCCGTGGAAAGTTGAGAGCACCTGCCGCAAATCAAGAAAATCCAGGAGGTTCTCCCCTCCAAGTAGATGAGGCCCATTTCCGGTGAGGCGTCTCCAGGCAAATCACACCTAACCTCTGGAACTTCAAAAGGGTCCTTCACACCCTTGCTGCAACTCAAGAAGTTCCCCGACATACCCGTCTCCACTCGAGAGGAAGCACGAGAGTCCCGCCCACATCCAGAGGAGCCCCGTTTCCGCCTCCTAGCTCGAGAGAAGGCATCCTTTCACTGCGTGGTCGGGAAAGAATTCCCGGCGTTCCTGTCGCATCTCAAAAGGAGGCGCTCTCCACAAGAAAGGCGAGAGGAACTCCAGGGTCGTGCCACCATTCTCAGAGTCCCCCAGATGTCTCAGTCCATTCCAGGGAAACCTGTTTTCCCTGCACTGCCTCGACTTTCAAGCCGAGGATCGACTCACACCACGGTGGGACGTGGGACATCCATGTGGAAAAGCCTCGTGGGAAAGCCTCGAGGGAAAGCCACAGATCCCTTGATCCACGCGAAGGGAAGCGCGACACTGCTGCTACAGCTCCGGAGGAAAGCACACGTGCATGCCCCGAATCGAGACGAGGACTGACTCCCCTGGGGAGACTCCAGAAGTACCCAAGATCCATGGCAGCAATTGAGAGGAATCCTCAGGTTCCGACACCGACTCCACACAAGATCTTAGGCCCCGGCATTGAAGGGAGGAATCCCGAGAGGCCTACGAGCAATTCGCATGGGGACTGGCCTTTCCTGAGTCCACCAGAGCGGGTCCTTGAGGTCCCCGTCGTAAGTCGAGAGCACCTGCCGCAACTCGAGAAACTCCAGGAGGTTCTCCCCTCCAGGCGAGATGAGGCCCTTTTCCCCTGATGCGTCTCGAGTCTAATCACACCTAACCTCTGGAACTTCCAAAGGGTCCTTCACACCCTTGCTGCAACTCAAGAGGTTCCCTGATATACCCGTCTCCACTAGAGAGGAAGCAGGAGAGTCCACCCACATCCAGAGGAGCCACTTTTCCGCCTCCTAGCTCGAGAGGAGGGATCCTTTCCCTGTGTGGTTGGGAAAGAATTCCCGGCGTTCCCGTCGCATCTCAAGAGGAGGCGCTCTCCACAGGAAAGGCGAGAGGAACTCAGGGTCGTGCCACCATTCCCAGAGTCCCCCAGATGTCTTAGTCCATTCCAGGGAAACCTGTTTTCCCTGCACTGCCTTGACTTTCAAGCCGAGGATCGACTCACACCACGTTGGCACGTGGGACAGCCCTGTGTGACAGCCTCGTGGGAAATGCTCGTGGGAAAGCCTCGAGGGAAAGCCCCTGATCCCTTGATCCACGCGAAGTAAAGTGTGACACTGCTGCTACAGCTCGGGAGGAAAGCGCACATGCATGCCCCCACTAGAGACGAGCACTGACTCCCCTGGGGAGACTCCAGAAGTACCCCAAGATCCATGTCAGCATTGGAGAGGAATCCTCAGGTTCCGACACCGACTCCACACAAGATCTTTGGCCCCGGCATCGACGGGAGAGGAATCCCGAGAGGCCCCGAGCAACTCGCTTGGGGACTGGCCTTTCCTGAGGCCACCAGAGCGTGTCCCTGAGGTCCCCGTCGTAAGTCGAGAGCACCTGCCGCAACTCGAGAAAATTCAGGAGGTTCTCACCTCCAGGCGAGATGAGGCCAATTTCCACTACGGCGTCTCGAGGCTAATCACATCTATCATCTGGAACTTCCAAAGGGTCCTTCACACCCTTGCTGCAACTCAAGAAGATCCCCGACATACCCGTCTCCACTCGAGAGGAAGCACGAGAGTTCCGCCAACATCCAGAGGAGCCCTGTTTCCGCCTCCTAGTTCGAGAGTAGGAATCCTTTCCCTGCCTTGTGGGGAAAGATTCCCGGCGTTCCCGTACCATCTCAAGAGGAGGCGCTCTCCACAGGAAAGGCGAGAGGAACTCCAGGGTCGTGCCACCATTCCCAGAGTCCCCCACATATCTCAGTCCATTCCAGGGAAACCTGTATACCCTGCACTGCCTCGACTTTCAAGGCGAGGATCGACTCACACCACGGTGGCATGTGGGACAGCCCTGTGGGAAAGCCTCGTGGGAAATCCTCATGGAAAACCTCAAGGGAAAGCCACAGATCCCTTGATCCACGCGAAGGGAAGCGCGACACTGCTGCTACAGCTCGGGAGGAAAGCGCACGTGCATCCCCCCTCGAGACGAGGACTGACTCTCCTGGGGCAGACTCCAGAAGTACCCCAAGATCCATGTCAGCACTGGAGAGGAATCCTCAGGTTCGACACCGACTCCACACAATATCTTAGGCCCCGGCATCGACGGGAGAGGAATGCCGTGAGGCCCCCGAGCAACTCGCTTGGGGATTGTCCTTTCCTGAGGCCAACAGAGCAGGGTCCCTGAGATCCCCGTCATAAGTCGAGAGCACCTGCCGCAACTCGAGAAAATCCAGGAGGTTCTCCCCTCCAGGCGAGATGAGGCCCATTTCCACTGCGTCGTCTCGAGGCTAATCACATCTATCATCTGGAACTTCCAAAGGGTCCTTCACACCCTTGCTGCAACTCAAGAAGTTCCCCGACATACCCGTCTCCACTCGAGAGGAAGCACGAGAGTTCCGCCAACATCCAGAGGAGCCCTGTTTCCGCCTCCTAGTTCGAGAGGAGGAATCCTTTCCCTGCGTGGTGGGGAAGGATTCCCGGCATTCCCGTCCCATCTCAAGAGGAGGCGCTCTCCACAGGAAAGGCGAGAGGAACTCCAGGATCGTGCCACCATTCCCAGAGTCCCCCTACATGTCTCAGTCCATTCCAGGGAAACCTGTTTTCCCTGCACTGCCTTGACTTTCAAGCCGAGGATCGACTCACACCACGTTGGCACGTGGGACAGCCCTGTGTGACAGCCTCGTGGGAAATGTTCGTGGGAAAGCCTCGAGGGAAAGCCCCTGATCCCTTGATCCACGCGAAGTAAAGTGTGACACTGCTGCTACAGCTCGGGAGGAAAGCGCACATGCATGCCCCCACTAGAGACGAGCACTGACTCCCCTGGGGAGACTCCAGAAGTACCCCAAGATCCATGTCAGCACTGGAGAGGAATGCTCAGGTTCCGGCACCGACTCCACACAAGATCTTATGCCCCTGCATCGAGGGGAGAGGAATCCTGATAGGCCCCGAACAACTCTCATGGGGACTGGCCTTTCCTGAGTCCACCAGAGCGGGTCCCTGAGGTCCCCGTCGTAAGTCGAGAGCACCTGCCGCAACTCGAGAAAATCCAGGAGGTTCTCCCCTCCAGGCGAGATGAGGCCCATTTCCGCTCAGGCGTCTTGAGTCTAATCACACCTAACTTCTGGAACTTCCAAAGGGTCCTTCACACCCTTCCTGCAACTCAAGAAGTTCCCTGACATACCCGTCTCCACTCGAGAGGAAGCACGAGAGTTCTGCCCACATCCAGAGGAGCCCCGTTTCCTACTCTTGCTCGAGAGAAATGATCCTGTCCCTGCGTGGTCGGGAAAGAATTCCCGGCGTTCCCTTCGCATCTCAAGAGGAGGCGCTCTCCACAGGAAAGGCAAGAGGAACTCCAGGGTCGTGCCACCATTCCCAGAGTCCCCCAGATGTCTCAGTCCATTCCAGGGAAACCTGTTTTCCCTGCACTGCCTCGACTTTCAAGCGAGGATCGACTCACACGACGGTGGCGCGTGGATAGTCCTGTGGGAAAGCCTCGTGGGAACGCCTCGTGGGAAAGCCTCGAGGGAAAGCCACAGATCCCTTGATCCACGCGAAGGGAAAGCGCGACACTGCTGCTACAGCTCGGGAGGAAATCGCACGTGCATCCCCCCTTCGAGACGAGGACTGACTCCCCTGGGGAACTCCAGAAGTACCCCCAAGATCCATGTCAGCATTGGAGAGGAATCCTCAGGTTCCGACACCGACTCCACACAAGATCTTTGGCCCCGGCATCGACGGGAGAGGAATCCCGAGAGGCCCCCGAGCAACTCGCTTGGGACTGGCCTTTCCTGAGGCCACCAGAGCGTGTCCCTGAGGTCCCCGTCGTAAGTCGAGAGCACCTGCCGCAACTCGAGAAAATTCAGGAGGTTCTCACCTCCAGGCGAGATGAGGCCAATTTCCACTGACGGCATCTCGAGTCTAATCACATCTATCATCTGGAACTTCCAAAGGGTCCTTCACACCCTTGCTGCAACTCAAGAAGTTCCCTGACATACCCGTCTCCACTCGAGAGGAAGCACGAGAGTTCGCCAACATCCAGAGGAGCCCCTGTTTCCGCCTCCTAGTTCGAGAGTGGAATCCTGTTTCCCTGCGTGGTCGGGAAAGATTCCCGCGTTCCCGTCCATCTCAAAGAGGAGGCGCTCTCCACAGGAAAGGCGAGAGGAACTCCAGGGTCGTGCCACCATTCCCAGAGTCCCCCAGATGTCTCAGTCCATTCCAGGGAAACCTGTTTTCCCTGCACTGCCTCCACTTTCAAGCCGAGGATCGACTCACACCACGGCGGTGGAACGTGGGACAGCCCTGTGGAAAGCCCTCGTGGGAAAGCTCGTGAAAAGCCTCGAGGGAAAGCCACAGATCCCTTGATCCACGCGAAGGAAGCGCGACACTGCTGCTACAGCTCGGGAGGAAAGCGCACGTGCATCCCCCCTTCGAGACGAGGACTGACTCTCCTGGGGAGACTCCAGAAGTACCCCAAGATCCATGTCAGCACTGGAGAGGAATCCTCAGGTTCGACACCGACTCCACACAAGATCTTAGGCCCGGCATCGACGGGAGAGGAATCCCGAGAGGCCCCCGAGCAACTCGTTGGGGACTGGCCTTTCCTGAGGCCACCAGAGCGGGTCCCTGAGGTCCCCGTCGTAAGTCGAGAGCACCTGCCGCAACTCGAGAAAATCCAGGAGGTTCTCACCTCCAGGCGAGATGAGGCCAATTTCCACTGCGGCGTCTCGAGCTAATCACATCTATCATCTGGAACTTCCAAAGGGTCCTTCACACCCTTGCTGCAACTCAAGAAGTTCCCGACATACCCGTCTCCACTCGAGAGGAAGCACGAGAGTTCCGCCAACATCCAGAGGAGCCCTGTTTCCGCCTCCTAGTTCGAGAGGAGGAATCCTTTCCTGCGTGGTGGGAAGATTCCCGGCGTTCCCGTCCATCTCAAGAGGAGGCGCTCTCCACAGGAAAAAGGCGAGAGGAACTCCAGGGTCGTGCCACCATTCCCAGAGTCCCCCAGATGTCTCAGTCCATTCCAGGGAAACCTGTTTTCCCTGCACTGCCTCGACTTTCAAGGCGAGGATCGACTCACACCACGGTGGCATGTGGGACAGCCCTGTGGGAAAGCCTCGTGGGAAAGCCTCGTGGAAAAGTCAAGGGAAAGCCACAGATCCCTTGATCCACGCGAAGGGAAGCGCGACACTGCTGCTACAGCTCGGAGGAAAGCGCACGTGCATCCCCCCCTCGAGACGAGGACTGACTCCCCTGGGGAGACCAGAAGTACCCCAAGATCCATGTCAGCACTGGAGAGGAATCCTCAGGTTCGAACCCCGACTCCAC
Source organism: Capra hircus (assembly GCF_001704415.2). Taxonomy (NCBI): domain Eukaryota; kingdom Metazoa; phylum Chordata; class Mammalia; order Artiodactyla; family Bovidae; genus Capra; species Capra hircus. Next base: position 59 of record NW_017199571.1, on the reverse strand, counting down.
ACAAGATCTTAGGCCCGGCATCGACGGGAGAGGAATCCGAGAGGCCCCCGAGCAAACTC
>NW_017199570.1:0-7291 GCF_001704415.2 Capra hircus | reverse complement strand
TCGGGGCCTCTCGGGATTGCTCTCCGTCGATGCGGGGCCTAAGACCTTGTGTGGAGTCGGTGCCGGAATCTGAGGATTCCTCTCCAATGCTGACATGGATTTGCGGTACTTCTGGAGTCTCCCAGGGGAGTCAGTCCTCGTCTCGAGTGGAGCATGCACGTGCGCTTTCCTCCCAAGCTGTAGCAGCAGTGTCGTGCTTCCCTTCGCGTGGATCAAGGGATCAGGGGCTTTCCCTCGAGGCTTCCCCACGAGGCTTTCCCACGAGGCTTTCCACAAGGCTGTCCCACGTGTCACCGTGGTGTGAGTCGATCCTCGGCTTGAAAGTGGAGGCAGTGGTGGGAAATCAGGTTTCCCAGGAATGGACTGAGACATCTGGGGGACTCTGGGAATGGTGGCACGACCCTGGAGTTCCTCTCGCCTTTCCTGTGGAGAGCGCCTCCTCTTGAGATGCGACGGAAATGCCGGGAATTCTTTCCCGACCATGCAGGGAAAGGATCCCTCCTCTCGAGCTAGGAGGCGGAAACGGGGCTCCTCTGGATGTGGGCGGGACTCTCGTGCTTCCTCTCGAGTGGAGACGAGTATGTCGGGAACTTCTTGAGTTGCAGCAAGGGTGTGATGGACCCTTTGGAAGTTCCAGATGTTAGGTGTGCTTAGCCTCGAGACGCCTCAGCGGAAATGGGCCTCATCTCGCCAGGAGGGGAGAACTTCCTGGATTTTCTCGAGTTGCGGCAGGTGCTCTAGACTTACCACGGGAACATCAGGGACCTGTTCTGGTGGCCTCCCCATGCGAGTTGCTTGGGGGCCTCTCGGGATTCCTCTCCCGTCGATGCCGGGGCCTAAGACCTGGACTGGAGTCGGTACCGGAACCTGAGAATTCCTCTCCAGTGCTGACATGGATCTTGGGTACTTCTGGTGTCTCCCCAGGGGAGTCAGTCCTCGTCTCGGGTGGGGCATGCACGGGCGCTTTCCTCCCGAGCTGTAGCAGCAGTGTCACGCTTCCCTTCGAGTGGAACAAGGGATCTGTGGCATTCCCTCGAGGCTTTCCCACGAGGCTTTCCCACGAGGCTTTCCCACAGGGCTGTCCCACGTGCCACCGTGGTGTGTGTCTATCCTCGGCTCGAAAGTCAAAACAGTGCAGGGAAAACAGGTTTCCCTGGAATGGACTGAGACATCTGGCGGACTTTAGGAATGGTGGCATGACCCTGGAGTTCCTCTCGCCTTTCCTGTGGAGAGCGCCTCCTCTTGAGATGCGACAGGAACGCCGGGAATTCTTTCCCGAGCACGCAGGGAAAGGATCCCTCCTCTTGAGCTAGGAGGTGGAAACGGGGCTCCTCTGGATGTGGTCGGGACTCTCGTGCTTCCTCTCGAGTGGAGATGGGTATGTCAGGGAACTTCTTGAGTTGCAGCAAGGGTGTGAAGGACCCTTTGGAATTTCCAGATTTAGGTGTGATTAGCTTCGAGATGCCTCAGTGGAAATGGGCCTCATTTAGCCTGGAGGGTAGAACCTCCTGGATTTTCTCGAGTTGCGGCAGGTGCACTCGACTTACGACGGGGACCTCAGGGACACGCTCTGGTGGCCTCGGGAAAGGCCATTTCCTTGCGAGTTACTCTGGGGCCTCTCGGGATTCCTCTCCCGTGGATGCCCAGGCCAAAGACCTTGTGTGGAGTCGGTGCCAGAACCTGAGGATTCCTCTCCAGTGCTGACATGGATCTTGGGGTATTCTGGAGTCTCCCCAGGGGAGTCAGTCCTCGTAATGAGTGGGGCATGCAAGTGCACTTTCCTCCGAGCTGCAGCAGCAGTGTTGAGCTTCCCTTCGCGAGGATCAAGGGATCTGTGGCTTTCCCTCGAGGCTTTCCCACGAGGCTTTCCCAGGAGGCTTTCCCACAGGGCTCTCCCACGTGTCACGGTGGTGTGAGTCGATGCTCAGCTTGAAAGTCGAGGCAGTGAAGGGAAAACAGGTTTCCCTGGAATGGACGGAGACATCTGGGGGACTCTGGGAATGGTGGCACGACCCTGGAGTTCCTCTCGCCTTTCCTGTGGAGAGCGCCTCCTCTTGAGATGCAACGGTAACGCAGGGAATTCTTTCCTGACCACGCATTGAAGGGATCCCTGCTCTCAAGCTATGAGGCGGAAACGGGGCTCCTCTGGATGTGGGCGGGACTCTCGTTCTTCCTCTTGAGGGGAGAGGGTTATGTCGGGGAACTTCTTGAGTTGCAGCAAGTGTGTGAAGGACCCGTAGGAATTTCCAGAGGCCAGGTGTATTAGCCTCCAGACGCCTCAGCGGAAACGGGCCTCATCTGGCCTGGAGGGTAGAACCTCCAGGATTTTCTCAAGTTGTGACAGGTGCTCTCGATTGACGACGGGGAACTCAGGGACCCGCTCTGGTGGCATCAGGAAAGGCCAGTCCCCTTGCGAGTTGCTCGGGGTTCTCTCGGGATTCCTCTCCCTTCGATGCCGGGGCATAAGACCTTGTGTGGAGTCGGTGCTGGAACCTGAGGTTTCCTCTCCAGTGCAGACATGGATTTTAGTGAAATTCTGGAGTCTCCCCAGGGGAGTCAGTCCCCGTCTCGAGTGGGGCATGTACGTGCGCTTTCCTCCCCAGCTGTAGCAGCAGTGTCACGCTTCCCTTCGCGTGGATCAAGGGATCTATGGCTTTCCCTGGAGGCTTTCACACGAGGCTTTCCCACGAGGCTTTCCCACATGGTTGTCCCACGTGCCACCGTGATGTGAGTCGATCCACGGCTTGAATGTCGAGGCAGTGCAGGGAAAACAGGTTTCCCTGGAATGCACTGAGACATCTTGGGGACTCTGGGAATGGTGGCAGGACCCTGGAGTTCCTCTCGCCTTTCCTGTGGAGAGCGCCTCCTCCTGAGATGCGACGGGAACGCCGGGAATTCTTTGCCGACCACGAAAGGAAAGGATCCCTCCTCTCGAGCTAGGAGGCAGAAACGGGGCCCCTCTGTATGTGGGCGGGACTCTCGTGCTTCCTCTTGAGTGGAGACGGGTATGTCGGGGAACTTCTTGAGTTGCAGCAAGGCTGTGAAGGACCCTTTGGAAGTTCCAGAGATTAGGTGTGATTAGCTTCCAGTCGCCTCAGCGGAAATGGGCCTCATCTCGCCTGGAGGGGACAACCTCCTGGATTTTCTCGAGTTGCGGCAGGTGCTCTCGACTTACGACGGGGACCACAGGGACACCCTCTGGTGGCCTCAGGAAAGGCCAGTCCCCATGCGAGTTGCTCGGGAGCCTTTCGGGATTTCTCTCCCGTCGATGCCGGGGCCTAAGACCTTGTATGGAGTTGGTGCCGGAAGCTGAGGATTCCTCTCCAGTGCTGACATGGACCTTCGGGTACTTCTGGAGTCTCTCCGAGGGAGTCAGTCCTCGTTCCGAGTGGGGGCATGCACGTGCGATTTCCTCCCGAGCTGTAGCAGCAGTGTCACGCTTCCTTTCGCGTGGATCAAGGGATCTGTGGCTTTCCCTCGAGGCTTTCCCACGAGGATTTCTCACGAGGCTTTCCCACGAGGCTTTCCCACAGGGCTGTCCCACGTGCCACCGTGGTGTGAGTCAATCCTCGGCTTGAAGGTCGAGGCTGTGCAGGGAAAACAGGTTTCCCTGGAATGGACTGAGACATCTGGGGACTCTGGGAATGTGGCACGACCCTGGAATTCCTCTCGCATTTCCTGTGGAGAGCGCTTCCTCTTGAGATGCGACGGGAACGCCGGGAATTCTTTCCCGACATCGCAGGGAAAGGATCCCTCCTCTCGAGCTAGGAGGCGGAAACGGGGCTCCTCGGGAAGTGGGCGGGACTCTCGTGCTTCCTCTCGAGTGGAGACGGGTATGTCGGGGAACTTCTTGAGTTGCAGCAAGGGTGTGAAAGACCCTTGGAAGTTCCAGAGGTTACGTGTGATTAGCCTCGAGACGCCTCTGCGGAAATGGGCCTCATCTCGCCTGGAGGGAGAACCTCCTGGATTATCTCGAGTTGAGGCAGTTGCTCTCGACTTACAAGGGGACCTCAGGGACCCGCTCTGATGGCCTCAGGAAAGGCCAGACCCCATGCGAGTTGCTCGTGGGCCTCTCGGGATTCCTCTCCTTCAATGCCGGGGCCTAAGGTCTTGAGAGGAGTCGGTGCCGGAACCTGAGGATTCCTCTCCAGTGCTGACATGGATTTGGGGTACTTCTGGAGTCTCCCCAGGGGAGTCAGTCCTCGTCTCGAGTGGGGGCATGCACGTGCAATTTCCTCCCGAACTGTAGCAGCATTGTCACGCTTCCCTTCGCGGGGATCAAGGGATCTGTGGCTTTCCCTGGAGACTTTCACACGAGGCTTTCCCACGACGCTTTCCCACATGGTTGTACCACGTGCCACCGTGATGTGAGTCGATCCTCGGCTTGAATGTCGAGGCAGTGCAGGGAAAACAGGTTTCCCTGGAATGGACTGAGACATCTGGGGGACTCTGGGAAAGGTGGCACGACCCTGGAGTTCCTCGCCTTTCCTGTGGAGCGCGCCTCCTCTTGAGATGCGACGGGAACGCCGGGATTTCTTTCCCGATGACGCAGGGAAGGATTCCTCCTCTCGAGCTAGTAGGCAGAAACGGTGCTCCACTGGATGTGAGCGGGACTCTCGTGCTTCCTCTCGAGTGGAGACGGTATGTCGGGGAACATCTTGAGTTGCAGCCAGGGTGTGAAGCACCGTTTGGAAGTTCCAGAGATTAGGTGTGATTAGCCTGGAGACGCCTCAGCAGAAATGGGCCTCATCTCGCCTGGAGGGGAGAACCTCCTGGATTTTCTCGAGATAGGGCAGTTGCTCTCGACTTACGACGGGGACCTCAAGGACCCGCTCTGGGGCCTCAGAAAAGGCCAGTCCCCATGCGAGTTGCTCGGGCCTCTCGGGATTCCTCTCCCGTCGATGCCGGGGCCTAAGACCTTGTGTGGAGTCTGTTCCGGAATCTGAGGTTTCCTGTGCAGTTCTGACATGGATTTTGGGGTACTTCTGGCGTCTCCCCAGGGGAGTCAGTCCTCGTCTCGAGTGGGGCATGCACCTGCGCTTTCCTCCCTAGCTGTAGCAGCAGTGTCATGCTCCAGTCGCATGGATCAAGGTATCAGTGGCTTTCCCTCGAGGCTTTCCCACGATGCTTTCCAACAAGGCTTTCCCACGAGGATTTCCCACAGGGCTGTCCCACGTGCCACCGTGGTGTTAGTCGATCCTCGGCTTGAAAGTCGAGGCAGTGCAGGGAAAACAGGTCTCCCTGGAATGGACTGAGACATCTGGGGGACTCTGGGATTGGTGGCACGACCATGGAGCTCCTCTCGCCTTTCCTCTGGAGAGCGCCACCTCTTGAGAGGCGTCGGGAACGCCGGGAAATCTTTCTCGACCACGCAAGGAAAGGATCCCTCCTCTCGAGCTAGGAGGCGGAAACGGGGCTCCTCTGGATGTGAGCGGGACTCTCGTGCTTCCTCTCAAGTGGAGACGGGTATGTCGGGGAACTTCTTGAGTTGCAGCAAGGGTGTGAATGACCTTTGGAAGTTCCAGAGGATAGGTGTGATTAGCCTCGAGACGCCTCTGCGGAAATGGGCCTCATCTCGCCTGGAGGGGAAAACCTCCTGGATTTTCTCGAGTTGCGGCAGGTGCTCTCGACTTACGACGGGGACCTCAGGGACCCGCTCTGGTGGCCTCAGGAAAGGCCAGTCCGCATGCGAGTTGCTCGGGGGCTCTCGGGATTCCTCTACGTCGATGCCGGGGCCTAAGACCTTGTGTGGAGTCGGTGCCGGAACCTGAGGATTCTTCTCCAGTGCTGACATGGATCTTGGGCTACTTCTGGAGTCTCCACAGGGGAGTCTTTCGTCGTCTCGAGTGGGGGCATGCATGTGCGCTTTCCTCCGAGCTGAAGCAGCAGATTCACGCTTCCCTTCCGTGGATCAAGGGATCTGTGGCTATCCTCGAGGCTTTCCCACGAGGCTTCCCACAGGTTTGTACCACGTGCCACCGTGGTGTGAGTCGTTCCTCGGCATGAAAGTCGAAGCAGTGCAGGGAAAACAGGTTTCCCTGGAATGGACTGAGACATCTGGGGGTCTCTGGGAATGGTGGCACGACCCTGGAGTTCCTCTCGCCTTTCCTGTGGAGAGCGCCTCCTCTTGAGTTGCGACGGGAACACCGAGAATTTTTACCGAACACGCAAGGAAAGGGTCCCTTCTCTCGCGCTAGTAGGCGTAAATGGGGCTCCTCTGGATGAGGGCGGGACACTCGTACTTCCTCTCGAGTGGAGACGGGTATGTCGGGAACTTCTTGAGGTGCAGCAAGGGGTGTGAAGGACCTTTGGAAGTTCCAGAGGTTAGGTGTGATTAACATCGAGACGCCTCAGCGGAAATGGGCCTCATCTCGCCTGGCGGGGAGAATCTCCTGGATTTTCTCGAGTTGCGGCAGGTGCTGTCGACTTACGACGGAGACCTCAGGGACCTGCTCTGGTGGCCTTAGGAAAGGACAGTCCCCAAGCGAGTTGCATGGGGGCCTCTCGGGATTCCTCTCCCGTCGATGCCGGGGCCTAAGATCTTGTGTGGAGTCCGTGCCGGAACCTGAGGATTCCTCTCCAGTGCTGACATGGAAATTGGGTACTTCTGGAGTTTCCCCAGGGGAGTCATTCCTCGTCTCGAGTGGGGGCTTGCACGTGTGCCTTTCTCCCGATCTTTACCAGCAGTGTCAGGCTTCCCGTCGTGAATTCAGTCTCTGTGTTCCCTCGAGGCTTTCCCATGAGGCTTTCCCACGAGGCTTTCCCACAGGGCTGTCCCACGTGCCACGGTGTTCTGAGTCGATCCTCGGCTTGAGAGTCGAGGTAGTGCAGGGAAAATAGGTTTCCCTGGAATGTACTGAGACATCTGGGGGACTCTGGGAATGGTGGCACGACCCTGGAGTTCCTCTCGCCTTTCCTGTGGAGAGCGCCTCCTCTTGAGATGCGACGAGAACGCCGGGAATTCTTTCCCGACACGCAGGGAAAGGATCCCTCCTCTAGAGCTAGGGGGCTGAAACGGGGCTCCTCTGGATGTGGGCGGGGACTCACGTGCTTCCTCTCGAGTGGAGACGGGTATGTCGGGACTTCTTGAGTTGCAGCAAGGGGTGTGAAGGCCATTTGGAAGTTCCAGAGGTTAGGTGTGATTAGCCTCGAGACGCCTCAGCGAAATGGGGCTCACCTCGCTGGAGGGGAGAAACTCGTGGATTATCTCGAGTGCTGCAGGTGCTCTCGACTTACGACTGGACTCAAGGACCCGCTCTGGTGGCCTCACGAAAGGCCAGTCCCATGCGAG
>NW_017199569.1:0-7291 GCF_001704415.2 Capra hircus | reverse complement strand
TGTCCCACGTGCCACCGTTGTGTGAGTCGATCCTCGCTTGAAAGTCGAGGGCAGTGCAGGGAAAGGTTTCCCTGGAATGGACTGAGACATCTGGGGACTTTGGGAATATGGCACGACCCTGGAGTTCCTCTCGCCTTTCCTGTGGAGAGCGCCTCCATTTGAGATACGACGGGAACGCGGGAATTCTTTCCCGACCACGCAGGTATAGGATCCCTCCTCTCGAACTAGGAGGAGGAAACGGGGCTCCTCTGGATGTGCGGGGAACTCTCGTGCTTCCTCTCGAGTAGAAACGGGTATGTCGGGGAACTTCTTGAGTTGCAGCAAGGGTGTGAAGGACCCTTTGGAAGTTCCAGAGGTAAGGTGTGATTACCCTCGAGATACCTCAGCAGAAATGGGGCCTCATGTCGCCTGGAGGGGAGAACCTCCTGGATTTTCTCGAGTTGCGGCAGGTGCTCTCGACTTACGACGGGGACCTCAGGGACCCACTCTGGTGGGTCAGGAAAGGCCAGTCCCCATGCGAGTTGCTCGGGGCCTCTCGGGATTCCTCTCCCGTCGATGCCGGGGCCTAAGACCTTGTGTGGAGTCAGTGCCGGAACCTGAGGATTCCTCTCCAGTGCCGACATGGATCTTCGGGGACTTCTGTTGTCTCCCCAGAGGCGTAAGTCCTCGTCTCGAGTGGGGCATGCACGTGCGCTTTCCTCCCGAGCTGTAGCAGCAGTGTCACGCTTCCTTTTCGTGGATCAAGGGATCTGTGGCTTTCCCTCGTAGACTTTCCCATGAGGCTTTCCCATGAGGCTTTCCCCACAGGGCTTTCCCACGTGCCACAGGTGGTGTGAGTCGATCCTCGGCTTGAAAGTCGAGGCAGTGCAGGGAAAACCAGGTTCCCTGGAATGGACTGAGACATCTGGGGACTCTGGGCAATGGTGGCACGAACATGGAGTTCCTCTCGCCTTTTCCTCTGGAGAGCGCCTCCTCTTGAGATGTGACGGGAACGCCGCGATTCTTTCCCACCACGCCAGGGAAAGGGATCAAACCTCTCGAGGTAGGAGGCGGAAACGTGGCTCCTCTTAATGTGGGCGGCACTTTCCTGCTTCCTCTCGAGTGGAGACGGGTATGTCGGGGAACTTCTTGAGTTGCAGCAAGGTGTGAAGGACCCTTTGGAAGTTCCAGAGGTAAGGTGTGATTAGCCTCGAGATACCTCAGCGGAAATGGGCCTCATGTCGCCTGGAGGGGAGAACCTCATGGATTTTCTCGAGTTGCGGCAGGTGCTCTCGTCTTTCGACGGGGACCTCAGGGACTCACTCTGGTGGCCTCAGGAAAGGCCAGTCCCCATGCGAGTTGCTCGGGGGCCTCTGGGGATTCCTCTCCCGTCGATGCCGGGGCATAAGACCTTGTGTGGAGTCAGTGCCGGAACCTGAGGATTCCTCTCCAGTGCCGACATGGATCTTCGGGGACTTCTGGAGTCTCCCAGAGGCGTAAGTTCTCGTCTCGATTGGGGGCATGCACGTGTGCTTTTCTCCCGAGCTGTAGCAGCAGTGTCACGCTTCCCTTTTCGTGATCAAGGGATCTGTGGCTTTCCCTCTAGACTTTCCCACGAGGCTTTCCCACGAGGCTTTCCCACAGGGCTTTCCCACGTGCCACGGTGGTGTGAGTCGATCCTCGGCTTAAAATCGAGGCAGTGAAGGGAAAACAGTTTTCCCTGGAATGGATGAGACATCTGGGGGACTCAGGGAATGGTGGCACGACCCTGGAGTTCCTCTCGCCTTTCCTGTGGAGAGCGCCTCCTCTTGAGATGCGACGGGAACGCCGGGAATTCTTTCCTGACCACGCAGAGAAAGTATCCCTCCTCTCGAGCTAGGCAGGCGGAAACGGGGCCACACTGGATATGGGCGGGACTCTCGGATTCCTCTTGAGTGGAGACGGGTATGTCGGGGAACTTCTTGAGTTGCAGCAAGGGTGTGAAGGACCTTTGGATGTTCCAGAGGTTATGTGTGATTAGCCTCGACACGCCTCAGCAGAAATGGGCCTCATCTCGCCTGGAGGGGAGAACCTCCTGGATTTTCTCGAGTTGCGGCAGGTGCTCTCGACTTACGACGGGGACCTCAGGGATCCGCTCTGGTGGCCTCAGGAAAGGCCAGTCCCCATGCAAGTTGCTTCGGGGGCCTCTCGGGATTCCTCTCCCGTCGATGCCGGGGCCTAAGACCTTGTGTGGAATCGGTGCCGGAACCTGAGGATTCTTCTCCACTGCCGACATGGGTCTGGGGTACTTCTGGAATCTACCCAGGGCAGTCAGTCCTCGTCTCGAGTGGGGGCATGCACGTGCGCTTTCCTCCCGAGCTGTAGCAGCAGTCTCACGCTTCCCTTCGCGTGGATCAAGGGATCTGTGGCTTTCCCTCGAGGCTTTCCCACGAGGATTTCACACAGGGCTGTTCCACGTGCTACCGTGCAGTGAGTCGATGCTCGGCTTGAAAGTCGAGGCAGTGTAGGGAATAAAGGTTTCCCTGGAATGGACTGAGACATCTGGGGGACTCTGGGAATGGTGGCAAGACCCTGGAGTTCCTCTCGCCTTTCCTGTGGTTGCGCCTCGTCTTGAGATGCGAGGGGAACGCCGGGAATTCTTTCCGGATAATGCAGGGAAAGGATCCTTCCTCTCGAGCTATGAGGCGGAAACGGGCTCCTCTGGATGTGGGCAAGACTCTCGTGCTTCCTCTCGAGTGGAGAGGGGTATTTCGGGGAACTTCTTGAGTGCAGCTAGGGTTTGAAGGCCCCTTTGTTAGTTCCAGACGCTTGTTGATTAGCCTCGAGACGCCTCATCGGATATGGGCCACATCTCGCCTGGAGGGGAGAACCTCCTGGATTTTCTCGAGTTGCAGCTGGAGCTCTCGACTTACGACTTGGACCTCAGAGACACGCTCTGGTGGCCTCATGAATGCCAGTCCCCATGCAAGTTGCTCTTGGGCTTCTCGGGATTCCTCTCCCGTCGATGCCGGGGCCTAAGACCTTGTGTGGAGTCAGTGACGGAACCTGAGGATTCCTCTTCAATGCTGACATGGATCTTGGGGTATTTCTAGAGTCTCCCCAGGGGAGTAAGTCTTCGTCTCGAGTGGGGGCATGCACATGCGCTTTCCTTCTGTGGTGTAGCAGCAGTGTCGCGCTTCCCTTCGCGTGGATCAAGGGATCTGTGGCTTTCCCTCGAGGCTTTCCCACTAGGCTTTGCCACGAGGCTTTCCCACAGGGCTGTCCCACGTGCCACCGGGTTGTGAGTCGATCCTCGGTTTGAAAGTTGAGGCAGTGCAGGGAAAACAGGATTCCCTGGAATGGACTGAGACATCTGGGGGACTCTGGGAATGGTGGCACGACCCTGGAGTTCCTCTCGGCCTTTCCTGTGGAGAGCACCTCCTCTTGAGATGCGAAGGAATCCCGGGAATTCTTTCCCGAGCACGCAGTGAAAGGATCCCACCTCTCGAGCTAGGAGGCAGAAATGGGGCTACTGTGGATGTGGGTGGGACACTCGTGCTTCCTCTCGAGTGGAGTCGGGCATGTCGGGGAAATTCTTGAGTTGCAGCAAGGGTGTGAAGGACCCTTTGGAAGTTCCAGAGGTTAGGTGTGATTAGCCTCGAGACGCCTCAGCGGAAATGGGCCTCATCTAGCCTGGAGGGGTGAACCTCCTGGATTTTCTCGAGTTGCGGTAGGTGCTCTCGACTTACGACGGGGACCTCAGGGACCCGCTCTGGTGGCCTCAGGAAAGGCCAGTCCCCATGCGAGAAGCTCGGGCCTCTCAGGATTCCTCTCCCGTCGATTCTGTGGCCTAAGACCTTGTGTGGAGTCAGTGCCGGAACCTGAGGATTCCTCTCCAGTGCTGACATGGATCTTGGGGTACTTCTGGAGTCTCCCCAGGGGTGTCAGTCCTAGTCTCGAGTGGGGGCATGTACGTGTGCTTTCCTCCCGAGCTGTAGCAGCAGTGTTGCGCTTCCTTCGCGTGGATCAAGGGATCTGTGGCTTTCCCTCGAGGCTTTCCCACCAGGCTTTCCCACCGAGGCTTTCCCACAGGGCTGTCCCACCTGCCACCGTGGTGTGAGGCGAACCTCGGCTTGACAGTCCAGGCAGTGCTGGGAAAACAGGTTTCCCTGGAATGGACTGAGACATCTGGGGGACTCTGGGAATGTGGCACGACCCTGGAGTTCCTCTCGCCTTTCCTGTGGACAGAGCCTCTTCTTGAGATGCGACGGGAACGCCGGGAATTCTTTCCCAAACACGCAGGGAAAGGATCCCTCCTCTCGAGCTAGGAGGCAGAAACGGGGCTCCTCTGGATGTGGGCAGAACTCTCCTGCTTCCTCTCGAGTGGAGACGTGTATGTCGGGGAACTTCTTGAGTTGCAGCAAGGGTGTGAAGGACCCTTTGGAAGTTCCAGAGGTTAGGTGTGAATAGCCTCGAGACACCTCAGCGGAAATGGGCCTCATCTCGCCTGGAGGGGAGAACCTCCTGGATTTTCTCGAGTTGCGGCAGGTGCTCTCGACTTACGACGGGGCCTCAGGGACACGCTCTGGTGGCCTCAGGAAAGGCCAGTCCCCATGCGAGTTGCTCGGTGGCCTCTCGGGATTCCTCTCCCGTCGATGCCGGGCCTAAGACCTTGGGTGGAGTCGGTGCCGGAACCTGAGCATTCCTCTTCAGTGCTGACATGGATCTTGGGGTACTTCTGGAGTCTCCCCAGGGGAGTCAGTCCTCGTCTCGAGTGGGGGCATGCACGTGCGCTTTCCTAGCGAGCTGTAGCAGCAGTGTCGCTCTTCCCTTCGCGTGGATCAAGGGATCAGGGGCTTTCCCTCGAGGCTTTCCCACGAGGCTTTCCCACAAGGCTTTCCCACAGGGCTGTCCCACCTGTCACCGTGGTGTGAGGCGAACCGCGGCTTGACAGTCCAGGCATTGCTGGGAAAACAGGTTTCCCTGGAATGGACTGAGACAGCTGGGGGACTCTGGGAATGGGGCCTGATCCTGGAGTTCTTCTCGCCTTTCCTGTGGAGAGCGCCTCCTCTTGAGATGCGACCGGAACGCTAGGAATTCTTTCCCGACCACGCAGGGAAAGGATCCCTCCTCTCGAGCTAGCAGGCGTAAACGGGGCCACTCTGGATATGAACGGGACTCTCGGATTCCTCTTGAGTGGAGACGGGTATGTCGGGGAATTTCTTGAGTTGCAGCAAGAGTGTGAAGGACCCTTTGGAAGTTCCAGAGGTAAGGTGTGATTAGCCTCGAGATACCTCAGCGGAAATGGGACTCAGCTCGCCTGGAGGGGAGAACCTCCTGGATTTTCTCGAGTTGCGGCAGGTGCTCTCGACTTACGACGGGGACCTCAGGGACCCGCTGTGGTGGCCTCAGGAAAGGCCAGTCCCCATGCGAGTTGCGCTGGGGCCTCTCGGGATTTCCTCTCTCGTCGATGCAGGGGCCTAAGACCTTGTGTGGAGTCGGTGCCTGAACCTGAGGATTCCTCTCCAGTGCTGACATGGATCTTGGGTACTTCTGGAGTCTCCCCTGGGGTGTCAGTCCTCGTCTCGAGTGGGGCCATGCAGGTGCGCTTTCCTCCCGAGCTTTAGCAGCAGTGTCATGCTTCCCTTCGCGTGGATCAAGGGATCTGTGGCTTTCCCTCGAGGCTTTCCCACGAGTCTTTCCCACAGGGCTGTCCAACGTGCCATCACGGTGTGAGTCGATCCTTGGCTTGAAAGTCGAGGCAGTGAAGGGAAAACAGGTTTCCCTGGAATGGACTGAGACATCTGGGGGACTCTGGGAATGGGGCATGATGCTGGAGTTCCTCTCGCCTTTCCTGTGGAGAGCGCCTCCTCTTGAGATGAGACGGGAACCCTAGGAATTCTTTCAGGACCACGCAGGGAAAGGATCCCTCCTCTCGAGCTAGCAGGCGGAAACGGGGCCACTCTGGATATGGGCGGGACGCTCGGGTTCCTCTTGAGTGGAGATGGTATGTCGGGGAACTTCTTGACTTGCAGCAAGGGTGTGAAGGACCCTTTGGAAGTTCCAGAGATTAAGTGTGATTACCCCCTAGTTGCCTCAGCCGAAATGGGCCTCATCTCGCCTGGAGGGGAGAACGTCCTGGATTTTCTCGAGTTGCGGCAGGTGCTCTCGACTTACGATGGGGACCTCAGGGACCCGCTCTGGTTGCCTCAGGAAAGGCCAGTCCCCATGTGAGTTGCTCTGGGGCCTCTCGGGATTCCTCTCCCGTAGATGCCGGGGTCTAAGACCTTGTGTGGAGTCGGTGCCGGAACCTGAGGATTCCTCTCCAGTGCTGACATGGATCTTGGGGTACTTCTGGAGTCTCCCCAGGGGTGTCAGTCGTCGTCTCGAGTGGGGGCCATGCACGTGCGCTTTCCTCCCGAGCTGTAGCAGCAGTGTCACGCTTCCCTTCGCGTGGATCAAGGGATCTGTGGTTTCCCTCGAGGCTTTCCCACGAGGCTTTCCCACAGGGCTGCCCCGTGCAACTATGGTGTGAGTCGATCCTCGTCTTGAAAGTCGAGGCAGTGCAGGGAATACAGGTTCCCTGGAATGGACTGAGAATATGGGGGACTCAGGGAATGATGGCACGACCCTGGAGTTCCTCTCGCCTTTCCTGTGGAGAGCGCCTCCTCTTGAGATGCGACGAGAACGCCGGGAATTCTTTCCGACCACGCAGGGAAAGGATCCCTCCTCTCGAGCTAGGAGGCGGAAACGGGGCTCCTCTTGATGTGGGCGAAACTCTTGTGCTTCCTCTCGAGTGGAGACACGTAAGTCGGGGAACTTCTTGAGTTGCCGCAAGGGTGTGAAGTACCCTTTTGAAGTTCCAGAGGTTAGGTGTGATTAGCCTCGAGACGCCTCAGCGGAAATGGGCCTCATCTCGCCTGGAGGGAGAACCTCCTGAATTTTCTCGAGTTGCGGCAGGCGATCTTGACTTACGACGGGGACCTCAGGGTCCCGCTCTGGTGGCCTCAGAAAAGGCCAGTCCCCATGCAGAGTTGCTCGGGCCTCTCGGGATTCCTCTCCGTCGATGCTGGGCCTAAGACTTGTGTGGAGTCGGTGCCGGAACCTGAGATTCCTCTCCAGTGCTGACATGGATCTTGGGTACTCTGGAGTCTCTCCAGGGCGAGTCAGTCCTCTACGAGTCGGGCATGACGTGCGCTTTCCTCCGAGCTGTAGCAGCAGTTGTCACGCTTCCCTTGTGGATCAAGCGATCTGTGGCTTTCCCTCGAGGCTTTCTAAAGGAGGCTTTCCACGAGGCTTCCCACCGGGCATCCCACGTGCCACCGTGGTGTGA
>NW_017199568.1:0-7291 GCF_001704415.2 Capra hircus | reverse complement strand
TGGGGTTCCCCTGCCAAGCCCTCAACTCAGGGAAGCAGCCCTGAGGCAAGACCTGCTGGAGGAGCCCTGCGCCGCCTGATAGGCGAGTGCACAGCAGCAGGGAAGCGAGCCTCTCGGGGGAAGAGGAGGCAGCCCAGCCCGTCAAGTTGAAAGCCCTGCTTGCACGGAGCTAAGTGCGCCTCCAGTACGGCAGAGCTTAGCTCTGCTCAGAGCCCCCGATCTGGCAGAGTTCCTGGCGCGAGGCTGCTCTGCCGGGGGCTAGCCTTGCCCAGACTTGCCTTGCTTTTAGGCTGCCTCTCCAGGAAGGAGCAGGCAGCAGGAGCCTGGGAGTCGCCACTGGCGCCTTTCTTGCCTCAGCTCCAATCCTGCCTTGCCTTTGCACTTAGGTCCCAGTCCTCCTTAAGGAGAGCTTAGGGGCTGGTGGGTTGCACACTGCCAAGGGCTCCAGCAGTGAGAATTCTGTCAGAGGGAAGGGAAGGGCAACTGCAGGGCTCCTCCAGCGGTTTTGGCCGCCCAGAAAGCGCCACGGAGAGCACCAGGCTCCCAGGGCCCCCTGGCTGGGGTTTTCAGCCCCACACACACGGAGGCTGATTCCTTGGGTGCCCAGTGTATGACAGACGTAGGTTCCCTAGCACTCTCCTCCCAGCAGAGACATGTGCAGGTGGTTGGGGCCTGATCCTGCGTGTCTGGGTTCCTGCCCACAGCCCCAACTCAGGGGAAGCAGCCCTGAGGCAAGACCTGCTGGAGGAGCCCTGCGCCCCGCCTGATAGGCGAGTGCACAGCCAGCAGGGAAGCGAGCCTCCTCGGGGAAGAGGAGGCAGCCCAGCCCGCGTCAAGTTGAAAGCCCTGCTTGCACGGAGCTAAGTGCGCCTCCAGTACGGCAGAGCTCTAGCTCTGCTCAGAGCCCCGATCTGGCAGAGTTCCTGGCGCGAGGCTGCTCTGCCGGGGGCTAGCCTTGCCAGACTTGCCTTGCTTTTAGGCTGCCTCTCCAGGAAGGAGCAGGCAGCAGGAGCCTGGGAGTCGCCACTGGCGCCTTTCTTGCCTCAGCTCCAATCCTGCCTTGCCTTTGCACTTAGGTCCCAGTCTCCTTAAGGAGAGCTTAGGGGCTGGTGGGTTGCACACTGCCAAGGGCTCCAGCAGTGAGAATTCTGTCAGAGGGAAGGGAAGGGCAACTGCAGGGCTCCTCCAGCGGTTGCTTGGCCGCCCAGATTCAGCGCACACGGAGAGCACCAGGCTCCCAGGGCCCTGGCTGGGGTTTTCAGCCCCACACACGGAGGCTGATTCCTTGGGTGCCCAGAAAGTGTATGACAGACGTAGGTTCCCTAGCACTCTCCTCCCCAGCAGAGACATGTGCAGGTGTTTGGGGCCTGATCCTGCGTGTCTGGGTTCCTGCCCACAGCCCAACTCAGGGGAAGCAGCCCCTGAGGCAAGACCTGCTGGAGGAGCCCTGCGCCCCGCCTGATAGGCGAGTGCACAGCCAGCAGGGAAGCGAGCCTCCTCGGGGGAAGAGGAGGCAGCAAGTCCCGTCAAGCTGAAATCCCTGCTTACACGAAGCTAAGTGCGACTCCAGTACGGCAGATCTCTAGCTCTGTTCAGAGGCCCGATCTGGCAGAGTTCCTGGCACCAAGATGCTCTGCCATAGGCGAGCCTTGCGCAGACTTGCCTTGCTTTAAGGCTCCCTCCCCAGGAAGGAGCAGGCTGTGTGAGGCTCGGAAACGCCACTGGCGCCTTCCTGGCTTCAGCTCTACCCTGCCTTGCCTTTGCACTTAGGTCCCAAGCGTCCTTGAGGAGGGCTTAGGGGCTGGTGGGTTGCACACTGCCAAGGGCTCCAGCAGTGAAAGCTCTGTCAGAGGGAAGCGAAGGGCAACAGCAGGGCTCTCCAGCGGTTCCTTGGCCGCCCAGACAAAGCTCCGCACGGAGAGCACCAGGTTCCAAGGGCCCCTGGCTGGGTTTTGCATCCCCACACTCCAGAGGCTGACTCCGTGGGTGCCTAGAAAGTGTGTGAGAGACGTAGGTTCCCTAGCACTCTCCTCCCCAGCAGAGACATGTGCAGGTGGTTGGGGCCTTATCCTGCGTGTCTGGGTTCCCGCCCACAGCCTCAACTCAGGGGAAGCAGCCCCTGAGGCAAGACCTGCTGGAGGAGCCCTGCGCGCCCGCCTGATAGGCGAGAGCACAGCCAGCAGTGTAGCGAGCCTCCTCGGGAGAAGAGGAGGCAGCCGAGCCCAGTCAAGAGGAAAGCCCTGCTTGCACGGAGCTAAGTGGGCCTCCAGTACGGCAGAGCTCTAGCTCTGCTCAGAGCCCCGATCTGGCAGAGTTTCTGGCGCGAGGCTGCTCGGCCGGGGCTCGCCTTGCCCAGACTTGCCTTGCTTTTAGGCTCCCTCCCCAGGAAGGAGCTGTCTGAGCGAGCCTGGGAGACGCCACTGGTGCCTTCCTTGCCTCAGCTCCAATCCTGCCTTGCCTTTGCACATAGGTGCCAGGCGTCGTTGGGGAGGGCTTAGGGGGTGGTGGGTTGCACACTGCCAAGGGCTTCAGCAGTGAGAGCTCTGTCAGAGGGAAGGGAAGGGCAACTGCAGGGCTCCTCCAGCGGTTTTAGCCTAGAATCAGCGCCGCACCGAGAGCACCAGGCTCCCAGGGCCCTGGCTGGGGTTTTCAGCCCGCACACACGGAGGCTGATTCCTTGGGTGCCCAGAAAGTGTATGACAGACGTAGGTTCCCTAGCACTCTCCTCCCCAGCAGAGACATGTGCAGGTGTTGGGGCCTGATCCTGCGTGTCTGGGTTCCTGCCCACAGCCCCAACTCAGGGGAAGCAGCCCTGAGGCAAGACCTGCTGGAGGAGCCCTGCGCCCCGCCGCCTGATAGGCGAGTGCACAGCCAGCAGGGAAGCGAGCCTCCTCGGGGGAAGAGGAGGCAGCCCAGCCCCGTCAAGTTGAAAGCCCTGCTTGCACGGAGCTAAGTGCGCCTCCAGTACGGCAGAGCTCTAGCTCTGCTCAGAGCCCCGATCTGGCAGAGTTCCTGGCGCGAGGCTGCTCTGCCGGGGGCTAGCCTTGCCCAGACTTGCCTTGCTTTTAGGCTGCCTCTCCAGGAAGGAGCAGGCAGCAGGAGCCTGGGAGTCGCCACTGGCGCCTTTCTTGCCTCAGCTCCAATCCTGCCTTGCCTTTGCACTTAGGTCCCAGTCCTCCTTAAGGAGAGCTTAGGGGCTGGTGGGTTGCACACTGCCAAGGGCTCCAGCAGTGAGAATTCTGTCAGAGGGAAGGGAAGGGCAACTGCAGGGCTCCTCCAGCGGTTGCTTGGCCGCCCAGATTCAGCGCCACACGGAGAGCACCAGGCTCCAGGGCCCCTGGCTGGGGTTTTCAGCCCGCACACACGGAGGCTGATTCCTTGGGTGCCCAGAAAGTGTATGACAGACGTAGGTTCCCTAGCACTCTCCTCCCCAGCAGAGACATGTGCAGGTGTTTGGGGCCTGATCCTGCGTGTCTGGGTTCCTGCCCACAGCCCCAACTCAGGGGAAGCAGCCCCTGAGGCAAGACCTGCTGGAGGAGCCCTGCGCCCGCCTGATAGGCGAGTGCACAGCCAGCAGGGAAGCGAGCCTCCTCGGGGGAAGAGGAGGCAGCAAGTCCCCGTCAAGCTGAAATCCCTGCTTACACGAAGCTAAGTGCGACTCCAGTACGGCAGATCTCTAGCTCTGTTCAGAGGCCCGATCTGGCAGAGTTCCTGGCACCAAGATGCTCTGCCATAGGCGAGCCTTGCGCAGACTTGCCTTGCTTTAAGGCTCCCTCCCCAGGAAGGAGCAGGCTGTGTGAGGCTCGGAAACGCCACTGGCGCCTTCCTGGCTTCAGCTCTACCCCTGCCTTGCCTTTGCACTTAGGTCCCAAGCGTCCTTGAGGAGGGCTTAGGGGCTGGTGGGTTGCACACTGCCAAGGGCTCCAGCAGTGAAAGCTCTGTCAGAGGGAAGCGAAGGGCAACAGCAGGGCTCCTTCAGCGGTTCCTTGGCCGCCCAGACAAAGCTCCGCACGGAGAGCACCAGGTTCCAAGGGCCCCTGGCTGGGTTTTGCATCCCCACACTCCAGAGGCTGACTCCGTGGGTGCCTAGAAAGTGTGTGAGAGACGTAGGTTCCCTAGCACTCTCCTCCCCAGCAGAGACATGTGCAGGTGGTTGGGGCCTTATCCTGCGTGTCTGGGTTCCCGCCCACAGCCTCAACTCAGGGGAAGCAGCCCCTGAGGCAAGACCTGCTGGAGGAGCCCTGCGCGCCCGCCTGATAGGCGAGAGCACAGCCAGCAGTGTAGCGAGCCTCCTCGGGAGAAGAGGAGGCAGCCGAGCCCAGTCAAGAGGAAAGCCCTGCTTGCACGGAGCTAAGTGGGCCTCCAGTACGGCAGAGCTCTAGCTCTGCTCAGAGCCCCGATCTGGCAGAGTTTCTGGCGCGAGGCTGCTCGGCCGGGGCTCGCCTTGCCCAGACTTGCCTTGCTTTTAGGCTCCTCCCCAGGAAGGAGCTGTCTGAGCGAGCCTGGGAGACGCCACTGGTGCCTTCCTTGCCTCAGCTCCAATCCTGCCTTGCCTTTGCACATAGGTGCCAGGCGTCGTTGGGGGGCTTAGGGGGTGGTGGGTTGCACACTGCCAAGGGCTTCAGCAGTGAGAGCTCTGTCAGAGGGAAGGGAAGGGCAACTGCAGGGCTCCTCCAGCGGTTTCTAGGCCGCCTAGAATCAGCGCCGCACCGAGAGCACCAGGCTCCCAGGGCCCCTGGCTGGGGTTTTCAGCCCGCACACACGGAGGCTGATTCCTTGGGTGCCCAGAAAGTGTATGACAGACGTAGGTTCCCTAGCACTCTCCTCCCCAGCAGAGACATGTGCAGGTGTTGGGGCCTGATCCTGCGTGTCTGGGTTCCTGCCCACAGCCCCAACTCAGGGGAAGCAGCCCCTGAGGCAAGACCTGCTGGAGGAGCCCTGCGCCCCGCCTGATAGGCGAGTGCACAGCCAGCAGGGAAGCGAGCCTCCTCGGGGAAAGAGGAGGCAGCCCAGCCCCGTCAAGTTGAAAGCCCTGCTTGCACGGAGCTAAGTGCGCTCCAGTACGGCAGAGCTCTAGCTCTGCTCAGAGCCCCGATCTGGCAGAGTTCCTGGCGCGAGGCTGCTCTGCCGGGGGCTAGCCTTGCCCAGACTTGCCTTGCTTTTAGGCTGCCTCTCCAGGAAGGAGCAGGCAGCAGGAGCCTGGGAGTCGCCACTGGCGCCTTTCTTGCCTCAGCTCCAATCCTGCCTTGCCTTTGCACTTAGGTCCCAGTCCTCCTTAAGGAGAGCTTAGGGGCTGGTGGGTTGCACACTGCCAAGGGCTCCAGCAGTGAGAATTCTGTCAGAGGGAAGGGAAGGGCAACTGCAGGGCTCCTCCAGCGGTTGCTTGGCCGCCAGATTCAGCGCCACACGGAGAGCACCAGGCTCCCAGGGCCCCTGGCTGGGGTTTTCAGCCCCACACACGGAGGCTGATTCCTTGGGTGCCCAGAAAGTGTATGACAGACGTAGGTTCCCTAGCACTCTCCTCCCAGCAGAGACATGTGCAGGTGTTTGGGGCCTGATCCTGCGTGTCTGGGTTCCTGCCCACAGCCCCAACTCAGGGGAAGCAGCCCCTGAGGCAAGACCTGCTGGAGGAGCCCTGCGCCCCCCTGATAGGCGAGTGCACAGCCAGCAGGGAAGCGAGCCTCCTCGGGGGAAGAGGAGGCAGCAAGTCCCGTCAAGCTGAAATCCCTGCTTACACGAAGCTAAGTGCGACTCCAGTACGGCAGATCTCTAGCTCTGTTCAGAGGCCCGATCTGGCAGAGTTCCTGGCACCAAGATGCTCTGCCATAGGCGAGCCTTGCGCAGACTTGCCTTGCTTTAAGGCTCCCTCCCCAGGAAGGAGCAGGCTGTGTGAGGCTCGGAAACGCCACTGGCGCCTTCCTGGCTTCAGCTCTACCCTGCCTTGCCTTTGCACTTAGGTCCCAAGCGTCCTTGAGGAGGGCTTAGGGGCTGGTGGGTTGCACACTGCCAAGGGCTCCAGCAGTGAAAGCTCTGTCAGAGGGAAGCGAAGGGCAACAGCAGGGCTCCTTCAGCGGTTCCTTGGCCGCCCAGACAAAGCTCCGCACGGAGAGCACCAGGTTCCAAGGGCCCCTGGCTGGGTTTTGCATCCCCACACTCCAGAGGCTGACTCCGTGGGTGCCTAGAAAGTGTGTGAGAGACGTAGGTTCCCTAGCACTCTCCTCCCCAGCAGAGACATGTGCAGGTGGTTGGGGCCTTATCCTGCGTGTCTGGGTTCCCGCCCACAGCCTCAACTCAGGGGAAGCAGCCCCTGAGGCAAGACCTGCTGGAGGAGCCCTGCGCGCCCGCCTGATAGGCGAGAGCACAGCCAGCAGTGTAGCGAGCCTCCTCGGGAGAAGAGGAGGCAGCCGAGCCCAGTCAAGAGGAAAGCCCTGCTTGCACGGAGCTAAGTGGGCCTCCAGTACGGCAGAGCTCTAGCTCTGCTCAGAGCCCCGATCTGGCAGAGTTTCTGGCGCGAGGCTGCTCGGCCGGGGCTCGCCTTGCCAGACTTGCCTTGCTTTTAGGCTCCCTCCCAGGAAGGAGCTGTCTGAGCGAGCCTGGGAGACGCCACTGGTGCCTTCCTTGCCTCAGCTCCAATCCTGCCTTGCCTTTGCACATAGGTGCCAGGCGTGGTTGGGGAGGGCTTAGGGGGTGGTGGGTTGCACACTGCCAAGGGCTTCAGCAGTGAGAGCTCTGTCAGAGGGAAGGGAAGGGCAACTGCAGGGCTCCTCCAGGTTTCTAGGCCGCCTAGAATCAGCGCCGCACCGAGAGCACCAGGCTCCAGGGCCCTGGCTGGGGTTTTAGCCCCGCACACACGGAGGCTGATTCCTTGGGTGCCAGAAAGTGTATGACAGACGTAGGTTCCCTAGCACTCTCCTCCCCAGCAGAGACATGTGCAGGTGTTGGGGCCTGATCCTGCGTGTCTGGGTTCCTGCCACAGCCCCAACTCAGGGGAAGCAGCCCTGAGGCAAGACCTGCTGGAGGAGCCCTGCGCCCCGCTGATAGGCGAGTGCACAGCCAGCAGGGAAGCGAGCCTCCTCGGGGAAAGGGAGGCAGCCCAGCCCCGTCAAGTTGAAAGCCCTGCTTGCACGGAGCTAAGTGCGCCTCCAGTACGGCAGAGCTCTAGCTCTGCTCAGAGCCCCGATCTGCAGAGTTCCTGGCGCGAGGCTGCTCTGCCGGGCTAGCTTTGCCCAGACTTGCCTTGCTTTTAGGCTGCCTCTCCAGGAAGGAGCAGGCAGCAGGAGCCTGGGAGTCG
>NW_017199567.1:0-7291 GCF_001704415.2 Capra hircus | reverse complement strand
AATTGGTTGAATGTTTAAAAAACCTCACTATTGCTTTACAGAACTCAGGAATCAAGTTTCCTAGTAACAATGCCAAATCTCCTTCTGCTCCGCCTCTTCCCCCTGCTTATGCTCCTTCTGTTGTGGCTGGTCTCGATCCCCCTCCAGGGCCCTCTCCACCGTCTGAAAACATGTCTCCGCTGCAGAAGGCATTGAGACAAGCACAGCGACTTGGTGAGGTTGTCTCTGATTTTTCTCTTGCTTTTCCTGTCTTTGAAAATAACAACCAGCGTTATTATGAATCACTGCCTTTTAAGCAACTAAAAGAGTTAAAGATTGCTTGTTCACAATACGGTCCTACCGCTCCATTCACCATTGCTATGATAGAAAATTTGGGTACTCAAGCTTTACCCCAAATGATTGGAAACAAACAGCTAGGGCTTGTCTTTCAGGGGGAGATTATTTACTATGGAAATCTGAATTTTTTGAACAATGTGCTCGTATAGCTGATGTTAACCGACAGCAAAATATACAAACCTCCTATGAAATGTTGATTGGTGAAGGCCCTTACCAGGCTACTGATACTCAACTTAATTTCTTACCTGGTGCATATGCACAAATATCAAATGCAGCTCGGCAGGCATGGAAAAAACTTCCTAGCTCCAGTACTAAGACAGAAGATCTTTCAAAAGTCCGACAGGGACCTGATGAGCCTTACCAAGACTTCGTGGCACGGCTTTTAGATACTATAGGTAAGATAATGTCAGATGAACAGGCTGGGATGTTATTGACAAAACAATTGGCTTTTGAAAACGCTAACTCTGCCTGTCAAGCTGCCTTAAGACCTTATCGTAAAAAGGGAGATCTGTCTGATTTTATTCGCATTTGTGCTGATATTGGACCCTCCTACATGCAAGGCATTGCTATGGCAGCAGCATTACAAGGAAAAAGCATAAAGGAGGTACTTTTTCAGCAGCAAGCCCGGAATAAGAAAGGACTTCAAAAGTCAGGTAATTCTGGTTGTTTTGTTTGTGGTCAACCTGGCCATCGGGCGGCAGTGTGCCCTCAAAAACAACAAAGCCCTGTTAACATTCCTAATTTGTGCCCACGATGTAAAAAAGGAAAACATTGGGCACGGGATTGCCGTTCTAAAACGGATATTCAAGGTAATCCTTTACCCCCGGTTTCGGGAAACTGGGTGAGGGGCCAGCCCTGGCCCCGAAACAATGTTATGGGGCAACGCTGCAGGTTCCAAAAGAACCATTGCAGACCTCTGTCGAGCCACAAGAGGCAGCGCGGGATTGGACCTCTGTGCCACCTCCTACACAGTACTAACTCCCGAGATGGGGGTTCAAACCCTTGCCACAGGAGTGTTTGGGCCTTTACCTCCAGGGACAGCTGGATTGCTCTTGGGCGCAGCAGTGCGTCTTTAAAAGGAATACTTATTCATCCTGGTGTGATTGACTCTGATTATACAGGAGAGATAAAAATATTAGCCTCCGCTCCTAATAAAATTATTGTAATCAATGCAGGACAACGTATAGCTCAACTCCTTTTAGTTCCATTAGTTATACAAGGAAAAACAATTAATAGAGACCGTCAAGATAAAGGTTTCGGGTCATCTGACGCCTATTGGGTGCAAAATGTTACCGAGGCACGACCAGAACTTGAGCTACGCATTAATGGTAAGCTTTTCCGCGGAGT
The DNA here is from genome assembly GCF_001704415.2 of Capra hircus. NCBI lineage: Eukaryota > Metazoa > Chordata > Mammalia > Artiodactyla > Bovidae > Capra > Capra hircus. The sequence continues at coordinate 5,608 of NW_017199567.1, read as the reverse complement.
GCTTGATACAGGGGCCGATATTAGTGTTATTTCTGATAAATACTGGCCTACTACATGGCCTAAACAGATGGCTATTTCCACTCTTCAAGGTATTGGCCAAACTACCAATCCAGAACAAAGCTCGTCCCTTCTTACTTGGACAGATAAAGACGGCCATACAGGTCAATTTAAGCCTTATATTCTGCCCCATCTTCCAGTTAATCTATGGGGGCGTGATATATTAAGCAAAATGGGTGTTTATTTATATAGTCCTTCACCCACCGTAACAGATTTGATGTTAGATCAGGGATTACTTCCAAATCAAGGTTTGGGTAAACAACATCAAGGCATCGTTTTACCCCTTGATTTAAAACCTAATCAAAAGGCTTGGGGTGTTTTCCCTAGGGACCTCTGATTCTCCTGTGACACATGCCGATCCCCTCGATGATTGGAAATCTGAGGAACCGGTATGGGTCGATCAGTGGCCCCTACACAGGAAAAACTTTCTGCCGCACAACAGCTGGTGCAGGAACAGCTGAGGCTTGGACATATTGAACCCTCTACCTCTGCTTGGAATTCCCCAATTTTTGTTATTAAAAAGAAGTCTGGGAAATGGAGATTGCTACAAGACCTTCGTAAGGTAAATGAAACAATGATGCATATGGGAGCCCTACAACCTGGGTTACCCACTCCTTCTGCTATACCTGATAAATCCTATATCATTGTTATAGATTTAAAAGATTGTTTTTACACCATTCCTCTTGCACCTCAAGATTGTAAAAGATTTGCCTTCAGTTTACCCTCTGTTAATTTCAAAGAGCCTATGCAACGTTATCAATGGAGAGTCCTCCCGCAAGGAATGACTAATAGCCCTACGTTGTGTCAAAAATTTGTTGCTACAGCATTAGCTCCCGTTCGTCAACGCTTTCCTCAGCTATATTTAGTTCATTATATGGATGATATATTACTAGCTCATGCTGACGAACAGCTATTGTATCAAGCTTTTTCTATTCTAAAGAAACACTTAAACCTTAATGGTCTTGTTATTGCTGATGAAAAAATTCAAACTCATTTTCCTTATAATTATTTGGGTTTCTCCTTATATCCTCGCGTTTATAATACTCAATTAGTAAGATTACAGACTGACCATTTAAAAACTCTAAATGATTTTCAAAAACTTCTAGGAGACATTAACTGGATACGCCCTTATTTAAAACTACCCACTTATACCTTGCAGCCTTTGTTTGATATCCTTAAAGGTGACTCTGACCCTGCGTCACCCCGAACACTTTCTTCAGAAGGGCGATCAGCCTTACAATCAATAGAGGAAGCTATTAGACAACAACAGATTACTTATTGTGATTACCAACGATCATGGGGTTTATATATACTTCCTACCCCCGAGCACCCACAGGGGTTCTCTATCAAGATAAACCTTTGCGATGGATATATCTGTCTGCTACTCCAACTAAACATCTGCTCCCTTACTATGAACTTGTTGCAAAAATTGTAGCAAAGGGACGTCACGAGGCCATCCAGTATTTTGGAATGGAACCCCCCTTCATTTGTGTTCCTTATGCTTTAGAACAACAAGATTGGCTTTTTCAATTTTCAGATAATTGGTCTATAGCTTTTGCAAATTACCCGGGACGGATTACTCATCATTACCCTTCTGATAAATTGTTACAATTTGCTAGCTCTCATGCCTTTATTTTTCCAAAAATAGTTCGCCGACAACCTATTCCCGAAGCGACACTTATATTTACAGATGGATCTTCTAATGGTACTGCAGCTTTAATTATTAACCATCAAACTTATTACGCACATACCAGCTTTTCTTCTGCTCAGGTTGTGGAATTATTTGCAGTCCACCAAGCATTACTAACTGTACCTACTTCCTTTAATTTATTTACAGACAGCTCCTATGTGGTCGGTGCCTTACAGATGATTGAAACTGTTCCAATTATCGGCACCACCTCTCCTGAAGTTCTTAACTTATTTACATTAATTCAACAGGTCCTCCACTGTCGCCAACACCCCTGTTTCTTTGGGCATATTCGTGCACACTCCACCCTTCCTGGTGCCCTCGTACAAGGCAATCACACTGCGGACGTTCTTACTAAACAAGTGTTTTTTCAATCAGCTATTGATGCAGCTCGAAAATCCCATAACTTACATCACCAAAATAGTCATTCTCTACGGTTGCAATTTAAAATTTCCCGTGAAGCTGCACGGCAAATTGTTAAATCTTGCTCTACTTGTCCTCAATTCTTTGTTCTCCCTCAATATGGTGTCAACCCTCGAGGTTTACGCCCTAATCACCTCTGGCAAACAGATGTTACTCACATTCCTCAATTTGGGCGTCTTAAATATGTTCATGTCTCTATTGACACTTTTTCCAATTTTCTCATGGCCTCTCTTCATACTGGAGAATCGACACGTCACTGTATTCAACATTTGCTGTTTTGCTTTTCTATTTCAGGAATCCCACAAACCCTTAAAACAGATAATGGACCTGGTTATACTAGCCGTTCTTTTCAACGTTTTTGTCTTTCTTTTCAAATTCATCATAAAACAGGAATTCCATATAACCCACAGGGCCAAGGTATTGTGGAACGAGCTCATCAGCGTCTCAAACATCAACTATTAAAACAGAAAAAGGGGAATGACTTGTATAGCCCCTCACCGCATAATGCCTTGAATCATGCTCTTTATGTTTTAAATTTTTTAACTTTAGACGCAGAAGGCAATTCAGCAGCCCAGCGTTTTTGGGGAGAACGATCCTCATGCAAAAAACCACTTGTACGATGGAAGGATCCACTTACCAATCTGTGGTATGGGCCAGACCCTGTACTAATATGGGGACGAGGGCATGTTTGTGTCTTTCCACAGGATGCCGAAGCACCGCGTTGGATACCGGAAAGGCTGGTACGCGCGGCAGAGGAACTCCCTGACACATCAGATGCGTCGCATGACACTGAGCGAGCCCACGAGTGAGCTGCCTACCCAGAGGCAGATTGAGGCGTTGATGCGACATGCTTGGAATGAGGCTCATGTACAACCTCCAGTGACACCTATTAATATACTGATCATGTTATTATTATTGTTACAGCGGATACAAAACGGGGAGGCTGCGGCTTTTTGGGCATACATTCCCGATCCACCCATGATTCAATCCTTAGGATGGGATAAAGAAACAGTACCTGTATATGTCAATGATACAAGACTTTTAGGAGGAAAATCAGATATTCACATTTCTCCTCAGCAAGCCAATATTTCCTTTTATGGTCTTACTACACAATATCCTATGTGCTTTTCTTATCAATCACAGCATCCTCACTGTATACAGGTGTCAGCTGATATATCCTATCCTCGAGTGACTATTTCTGGCATTGATGAAAAAACCGGAAAAAGATCATACCGTAACGGAACTGGACCTCTCGACATTCCGTTTTGCGGCAGACGTCTAAGCATCGGCATAGGAATAGACATTCCTTGGACTTTATGTCGAGCACGGGTCGCATCAGTGTACAACATCAACAATGCCAATGCCATCCTTTTATGGGACTGGGCACCTGGGGGAAAACCTGATTTCCCCGAATATCGAGGACAGCATCCACCCATTCTCTCTGTAAACACTGCTCCTATATTTCAAACTGAACTGTGGAAACTTTTGGCTGCTTTTGGTCATGGCAATAGTCTATATTTACAACCCAATATTAGTGGGAGTAAATATGGAAATGTAGGAGTTACGGGGTTTTTATATCCTCGAGCTTGTGTCCCTTACCCGTTTATGTTGATACAAGGCCATATAGAAATAACACTGTCATTGAATATTTATCATTTAAATTGTTCTAATTGCATACTTACTAATTGCATAAGAGGTGTTGCTAAAGGAGAACAAGTTATAATAGTAAAACAACCTGCTTTTGTAATGTTACCTGTTGAAATAACTGAAGAATGGTATGATGAGACTGCTTTAGAATTGCTACAACGCATTAACACGGCTCTTAGCCGCAAGGAAAGAAGTGTGAGCCTGATTATTCTGGGTATAGTATCTTTAATCACCCTTATAGCAACTGCTGTTACTGCTTCTGTATCCTTAGCACAATCCATTCAAGCTGCTCATACTGTAGATTCCTTGTCATATAATGTTACTAAAGTAATGGGAACTCAAGAAGATATAGATAAAAAGATAGAAGATAGATTATCAGCTTTATATGATGTAGTTAGAGTTCTAGGAGACCAAGTTCAGAGTATTAATTTTCGCATGAAAATTCAATGCCATGCTAATTATAAATGGATTTGTGTTACAAAAAAGCCTTACAATACATCTGATTTTCCGTGGGATAAGGTGAAAAAACATCTACAAGGAATTTGGTTTAATACTAATGTTTCTTTAGATCTTTTACAATTGCATAATGAAATTCTTGACATCGAAAATGCTCCAAAAGCTACTTTGAATATAGCTGAAACTGTCAATAATTTTTTACAAAATTTATTTTCTAACTTTCCTAGCCTTCATTCACTGTGGCGAAGTATAATTGCTGTGGGCACGGTTCTGACTGTTGTGCTTATCATAATTTGTCTAACTCCTTGTCTTATTCGTAGTATTGTTAAAGAATTTCTACAGATGAGAGTTTTAATACATAAAAACATGTTGCAACACCGACATCTTATGGAGCTTTTAAAAAATAAAGAGAGGGGAGCTGCGGGGACTGCCCGTGAAGGGTTAAGTCTTGGGAGCTGCTCGGCGTTATGCAGAGCCCTAGGACATGTGCCTAAGCTCCCTGTCCCGCCACCCTCAAGAATTTTTATAGCCCTTAAGGCTCCAAGATGTTTGGTTTCGGCAACATGTCATAGAAGATAGATTAGCTTATTGTGATCTGAATACAATGGTACGGGTCTGGTGATTGTATCTGGAGATGAAAAACAATCTTGTAAAGGTCAGAAATCACGTATTTTATCCTATATATGCTGCAGCACAATAAAGCAAGGTATCAGCCATTTTGGTCTGATCCTCTCAACCCCATCTTTTGTCTCTCTCTTATTTTCTTAGCGGGGACGCTCCGTTCTCTCCCTGTGCAGGTGCGACTCTTGCTTGTGCTGGCCGCGGCAAGTGCATTCTGGGATCTAGTAGGAGCTGAGAGTCTTGGGTCTAAGGGTCTGATCTTTGGATGAGACTCAAGAGACTTGGGTCCCAGATTCCCCATTCTTTCAGTTTACTGTGTGAGAGGGTACAATTCCCCCCACATCTCTTGAGCCTCTGGTTTTCCATCAGTAAAATATAGAAGTTCTGATGAGGCAGCTTTTGTTCTAGCTCTGGAACTATAAACAGGCTTCATTTTTGGGTGTCAACTTTGTTCACCTGAGAAGGATTCTGAGGTTTAGTATCAAGAGTTCTGTGATTGATTGGTGATGCCTGCTGTGGTCAGAGAGTCAGGAAGGAAAAGTGTAATCAAGGATCTGAATAGATCTTTTGGCTATCTGAAAAGGCGCTTTTGGCTCCTCTCTAATTCCAGCATCCTGTGTTTTGCATATAGGACGAAAGGGACCCCCCGTCCCCACACTCAGAATTTAGGAAAGAGAATTTGCTCAGTTGTGCTCTTGACATATTTTTTGCCAAGGT
>NW_017199566.1:0-7292 GCF_001704415.2 Capra hircus | reverse complement strand
CTAAGCAATGTTGCCTAGACGGAGGGGTGACAGGGAGGAAAGAGAGCATGGCTTTTGACTTGACGTCCAACTTGCTAATGACCATGGGTATTTGTGCTTTTCCATGATTATAAAATACTGTCAGGAAGAAAGATGCTAAAATTGGGTCAAATTAATTTGTTTCCAAAATAAACCAAGGGGTAAGTTTCAACACCCCAACCCCAACCCCGCCTTTTTGGGACGCACTTCAGCTCGGGCGGGCTTTCCCAGAAGTCATTGCGTTTCCTGTCTCTCGAGTCTCTGGTCAGGAACCGGTGCCTTGAAAGGCGCCACCTTCCGTCCCATGTGCCTTTGCTCGTCTCAGCAAAAGGAGGCTGGTGTCTCCTTCCAGCCCCAACCGCACCCTCCTGTCCACCCCGAGCCATCTTCGATCCATCCTCTTGCCGCCCGATCGCCCACCCAGTGCCCTGAGGCCGCTTCACAGGTCTGTACAAGAGTTTAAACTCTCATCCCGTCCGGGGCCCTTCCGCCATTTTTTGGTGGTGCCTGTCTCCCCTGTTTCCCAATCCATCAGGGAATCAAGATGAAGGCTGGGGACGTGGGTGAAGAAGACAGGGAAAGTGGGCAGAACTCTTCCGAAGGAGATAAAATACAGATTAGACTCTGTGATGTGTCTTCTGAAGATTTTAAAAAAACCTGGCAAACACTAAAAGACCTCCATGACAGAGAGCCACGCGGACTGCAGGGGAAAGGAACCAGTTTGAGGAAAGAGCGATTGTCAGACGGGAGGTGGACCGGCTCCATATCCAGAATTAAAGAGTTTACGGAGCAGCGGAGAGCCCTGAATGACCCTATCCATGACCTGCGAGGTCAGTTAAACGCGGAAGTATGCGATCGCTCTACAGTAAACGAAACGGACAGAAATACGCTACAGCAAGAATCTTATGATATCCAACAACAAAGTGTGAAATTTACTGGTGAGCTCACAGCAGAAAGGAATAAACTAACAGAAGAAAACAAGCAGCTTTCGGCTAGGCTCAAGAGGAAACAGCCACAGTTTCACCGTTCTTTTTCTGATAGTCATGATGACTTCGTCCTTGGGTCTCAAAAGAGCGAGTCAGTTATTTTGCTCAGGGACCCTCCGCCCGGACCTGAGAGGTATGTGGCTGTCAAACTAATAACGGAAACAAATACCAAACAGATGAAATCTAGAGGGAAAAGAAACAGCCACACAGTTCCGAGCTTCAGGTTCCATTTTACAGTCAGGACGTCTTTGAGGTCCCGGAGAGCCCTCAGGAGAAGATTTCCTCTAACAGCAGTAAGACGATCACAATAAGCAGTGGCAGTCAGAAGTCATCTAGCACTGTTCCTTCAGCGTCTACACTCGGCCTCAAACAGTGGATGGATTTCAAGATGACTCCAGCCTTCCTGATGCCAGGCTTGGCCATCCACAAAGCAAATCCATTTTCACACAGAGGACCTCCCCACAGAGGATCTCCACACCAAAGCATGGAACTGAGATTGATTTCCCTTGGAGCCTTTCCAGTATTTCTCCAGGAAAAGACCTACCTATTGAAATATCTGAAACTTCACAGGGAAAGTATGATTGATTATACCAAAAGCATATTTTCTCCTTTTACATGGAAGACGAAAACACCACTTTACATCTATTTCCTTTAGACTCTACTTCAAGTGCTAATGTGAAAAGACCATCATTGGGTGTTTTTCGCGTTTCAGTGAGAGAGAGCAGTAGCCAGACACCTTGCAGTGAACAGTCCACAGCAAGCAAGAATACGAATGGAGCTACAGCTGCAGCCCCATGATGCTGATAAGAAACAAGGTGAGACTCAGGCTTGCACTTCGGGGTCTTCAATAAAGAGAAAAGTCAAGATACAGTTAGAAAAAGGGGGGAAGTAGCTATTGCTCCATCTCTCTCTTAAGGAGACTGCTTTGCTTTTCCAAGAGGACAGTCTCCCTATCAATTCAGACAATTTAACATTTGTCTTCAGACTATGTCACTGATAATTCCTGACTTTCATTCTACTTCCCAGAATATAATATACAGACAATAAAAAGTTGGGCAAATGACTAAGACTTTGAAACAGTGACTTCTTGCCCCAAAATAAAATTCAGCTAGAAAGAAAGAAACTTAGTTTTCAGAATCCCTCTACTTCTATATAAAAGTGTAGAGGTCTATCATCTTTTTGTTGAAATTAAGCTGTTAGTGTCTGTGAGCATGTGCCATGCTGAGTTGGTTTAGTTGTGTCCTACTTTTTGCAACACTACAGACTCTAGCCTGCCAGGCTCCTCTGTCCATGGGATTCTCTAGAAGAATACCGGCAGTGGGTTGTCATGCCCTCCTCCTGGGGATGTTCCCATCCATCTTGTCTCTTAAACACTTGCATTGGCAGGCGAGTTTCTTTATTACTAGTGCCACTTGGGAAACCCTTATGAGTCAATAAGAAGGCTTAAAAAAGAAAGCCAAGAGAACACCTAAAAGGCCTGGACTGTAAGAGGTCAACCCTGTAATACTTGTGAAATACTTACTTGACTTGACAAGGTAACTACAACACTTACACTGAGAAAAATTCAGAAGCAGATATTTTTCAGAATAAAATGAATATGACTTTACAGATACTACAGAGCATGACTTAAATTAGAAAAGAGAAGATGTGACACAGACTGTATACTAGTTATTAAAATTTGCTTTTAAAAATCAAAAAGCGAGAGCAGAAGGAAAAACCTCATTAACAAAGACAACTATTTAGCAAGTGAGGGCAACATTTACAAGAGCAGGAGAACTTTTCAAGAAACAGAGCAGTTATGGTTTTTTCCATAACAAAATGCAGCCAGTTGCTTGTCACTGGTTATCACAGTGTGTGTGTGTGTGTGTGTGCATGCATGTGTGTGCATATGTGTGCAAGTATGTGCACATGGTATACTGAATGGAGGAGGGGAGAAGTAGTCAGCATTCCTTGTCCCTCTCCTTCCTCTCTTCTGTCCTCCCCCTACCACCCTCCTTACTTTCCCTGGGCCATGGTGGTACTCAACTCCTTTTTTCTTTACAGTATTTTTTTTCCCATGTGTCCTTGAGCATGTAGAAAAACCAAAGTTATTGAGTGAATCCATGAGCCATAAAACTCACCCTTTAAAATAGAGTACAATACAGTAGTTTATATGGTATATTTAAAAACTTGTAAAACCATCACCACAGTTTTAGAATATTTCATCACCCTTTAAAAAAGCCCATACATAATAAGAGCTGTCACTTTCTGCATTCCCACTTTTTAGCTTTGTGGGGAGACAAAACAGTCCACTGTGGTTGTGGTTGTTAATTTGATTGAATATCTCTTGGAGTGAAATACCACCAGGGCTTGAATATTATCTCCCTTTACATATTTCTTTCCAAAAACATGGAAGGCTTAAAACATAGTATCAATAATCTTTGACTTTTACTCTAAATCATACATTCTGAGTAGTTGAAGGTGGTAGTTATTTAAAACTGTTTTATTAATGTACTTTAGAATTCATATCTAGTTTTTATGTGTTTCAATCTCTCTGGCAAGTTAACTATCATTTTATGTTTTTACATCCTGCATTATTACAAAAATATTTAAAATAATATGTACTAAAAACAAAATGGAAAAGAAGTAAAATTTACTGTATTCTTTGACTTTTACTGTAAATCATACATTCTAAGTACTTCATTCTAGTTATTCAAAACTTTTATTAATGTACTTTAGAATTGGTTATTCATATCTAACATTTGATGCATTTCAATCTCTAGCAAGATAACTGTCAACTTATTTTATGTTTTTATATCCTGCATTATTAGAAAAAATGTTTAATATTTACTAAAAACTAAATAGAAATAAGTAAAATTTACCTACTGTTTTATGCTGATCAAAACCCAGGTGCTTTCATGTTCTTCATGCTGTTTGCTTTTCTTTAAGTATTTATTTATTATTTAGCTTCATGGGGGTCTTAGATGCAGCATGTGGGATCTGCTTTCCCTGTCCAGAGACTGAACCCAGGACCTCTGCATTGCCAGTGCAGAGTCTTTGCCACAGGGAAGTTCCCAGGGGATTTTGCTGGTTTGTTTTGTTTTCCCGGGGCGGGGGGGTGTTTGTGTGTTGCCTTTTTTTTTTTTTTTTTGCAAAAGTAGAAAAAAGAAAAGATTATGTAAAACAAGTGTGGTACTGGGAATGAGTTAACCTTCTGATTGTACTTCCAGAGGACATACAGTTGATGAAAACCCTTTGCTTGTATTCTATCATATATAGTAAAGAGGAAATGGTAAATTATAAATAATATAAATTATACCATCAAGGTAAAGAGAACAGAGTCTGGAAAAGAACCTGAACACCATACAGAACTGTATAATGGTCCTGTGAAGACAGCAACAGCATTCCTTACTCTCAAAGAACCCTTCCTGTCTTTTTGTTTGCTTTGATTGTGTAAATCCTGGGTCAAATAAAACCTACAATGTTAAATATGACTTTTGGATATTGTTATTTTCTTCTGTTTACCTTGGTCATTTAATGTATTCTGTGCTCTGCTATGAAAAAATATTTTAGCACTTCTGAAACTATTGGCCTGACTTTAGAAACTAATTTTTTTTTGTCTTTTAAAAAAGTCCTGTTATTAAAGAGAAATTTTTGATAACATTATTTCTTTTTACAAATCCTCGTGTCGAGGGCTGACATTCAACTGATCAGAGCGAGAGAGCTGCTCTGCTACATGCAAAACCCCAACCCAGAAGCAGGTCATCTATGAATAGTTTAGTACCAGCTTCCCCCCAGGTTCCCCCACAATTGAGTGGTGCAGTGTTGGGCGAGGGGGCTGCTGCCTTTCTGGTCGTGCTCGTGTTCCAGGAAGAAGAGTTCCCTGTACTGGACCCGTCCAACACGCAGAGGGGCGTGCCACACCATGTCCCAAAGGACCTGGGCAGTGGCCCCATGGTAGGGACGGTCGGGGACTGGCTATTCTGAGGCCAACCGAGAAATTGGCCAGAAACTAATTTTTTAAATAAAATTATTTCAAAGGCTCAATTTGTAGGATGGAAATAAATTTGTTTTAAGTTAAATACAGGAAGATTCTAAGGTCAAAGTCTACCAAGCTACTGTCCCATGTCCACAAAAATCAGCGAGAGAGGAACGCTAAAACTTCAGTCCTTGAGCCCTCCCTTCCCGGATCTAGCCTATATAGTTTGCCCACTCCACCGATTAGCCATGCAGTCACTTAGATGCAGTCAATCATAAAGGAAGTCAATCATGAATAGTCACTGGAAGGACTGATGCTAAAGCTCAAACTCCAGTACTTTGGCCACCTAATGCAAAGAACTGACTCATTGGAAAAGACCCTGATGCTGGCAAGGTTGAAGGCAGGAGGAGAAGGGGACGTCAGAGGATGAGGTGGTTGGATGGCATCACCAACTCAATGGACATGAGCGTGAGCAAGCTCCAGGAGATGATGATTGACAGGGAAGCCTGGCGTGCTGCAGTCCCTTGGGTGGAAAGGAGTCAGACACAACTGAGCGAATGAACAACACTTAGTTGGGAAACCACCTCTCAGATCTACTCTTCCCCCATCCTCACCTGCAGTGTTCTGTTCAGGTCTTATTGCCTCGCTTTTATAGGTCACGTCTGTGCCTGTGTGCTGTGTGCTAACTCGCTTCAGTCCTGTCTGACTCTGCAACCCACTGGATTGCAGCCCACCAGGCTTCTCTGTCCATGTGGATTGTCAGGCGAGGGTACTGGAGTGGGTTGCCATGCACTCCAACAGGGGATCGTTTCTGAACCAGGATTGAACCCTCTTCTCCTGCGTCTCTTGCTCTGGCAGGCAGGTTCTTTACCACTAGCGACACCTGGAAAGCCCTTGGGTACCCATAGCACTTGACACATTTCCTCTGCTGTAGCAAATAATAAAAGAGGTTTGTGGGCATGTCCATTTCTCCCACTGGATTCAGGTTTCTCAGGGTGATTCCAGGATTTCCACCTAGAAGGAGCTTAGGGCCAGCAATCTGAGTGGAAGGGACAACAACCAGGGGCTTCTGGGTTTATTTGTGATGTCTGGAGGGAATACACCATGTGGCACCACAGAGAATATAAAGATGGATGTAGCCTGATCAGTCTGGGTTTAATTGACTCATAGGTTCTTTGCTCTTCAGCAAGTGCTTTTCTTCTAGAAATCTTCTGGGGGTGCACTCAAGGTAGTGCTGTTTACACAAGAGGCCTGTGATGGGATCCTCTGAATTTAACCTAAGGCAGAGTAGCAAGGTTCTGGGTGAGTCTCCATCAATGTCCTAAAACCCATTGACCTCTACGTCTTCACACTTCTAGCGCAAGATCCCATTCTAATTTCGAATGAATACGATCAATGCTGTCTCTAATAATAAGGCTTAACTCAAAAGCTTGTGCTCTCTCTCGTTCAGTCACAGGAGCTGGCAGAAGCATGCATATGTCGGGAAAAGTCAAGGACATCACGAGTCATATGTGAGCCATCCATCTCCTTCCTTTACATCTTAATCATCAACCTCTTTCAGTGCTTTCCTTGCAACACCTCTCTTGATTATCCTGATCATGCTCAGGTGCTCTGCTGGTCTCGTGAGGCAGGCAGACATACAGCAGTTAGGCCTGAGCCTGGACAGAAGGCGTGCATGACCCATCTTTCTAGGGGCCACCTCCAATCCTAGATTCCTGTGGAGATTTGCACTCTGGTGAGTCCCCCCTCCCTCCAGCCCACACTCAGTCAGGTCTCCCTGTTGACTTCTCCTCCAGTGTCATTTCCCTCCCGCTGCACCCCAACTCAGCTTCAAGGGCAAATGAAGCCCTTCTGCCTTGACTGCTTTGGCCAATGCACCCTCCTGCCAAGCCGGACTCCTCCTTGAGCCCACAGGGGCACCACCACCGTTTACTTCTGGCCTCTGCTCCTGCTCGCCTCCCAAACTGGGAATAACTTCTCCTCCACCAACTCAAATGTCACCCACCCTAAAAAGTCTAGCTCAATTTCAGTTTCTTCCTCAGAATTCCCAGCCTCAGTTTCCCCTCTTCTGAATGCCTATGGTACTTATTGTTTGGACTACACAGTCTGGCAGTCATAAAGCAAGTCTCCAATACATGATCATTCGCTTTTTTATGAATGGCCTGTAGATACTTGGGTGAATGCCCACCAGTCCTGCCCTGTTGCTCTGGGAGAGACCCAGCTCCCCTCTCAGCAAGGACTCCCCTCCTTTCTGCAGAGAGAGGCAATGAATGCAGTGGTTAGGGCATGGTCTCTGGAAGCGACTGCTGGGGCCAGCAGCCTAGTTCCCT
>NW_017199565.1:0-7292 GCF_001704415.2 Capra hircus | reverse complement strand
TGTTGACCTGGGAAAGCCGGAAGTACTTGACCAACACGCGTAATGTCCATCTCTCTCGATCGGGTCACATCTCTCAAGAGGAGGTGCTCTCCACAGGAAAGGCGAGAGGAACTCCAGGGTCGTGCACCATTCCAGAGTCCCCCAGATATATCTCACTCCATTCCGGGGCAAACTGTTTTCCCTGCACTGCCTCGACCTTCAAGCCGAGGATCAACTCACACTACGGTGGCACGTGGGACAGACCAGTGGGAAAGCCTCGAGGGAAAGCCACAGATGCCTTGATCCTCGCGAAGGGAAGCGTGACCTTGCTGCTACAGCTCGGGAGGAAGGGCACATGCATGCCCCTCACTCGAGACGAGGACTGACTCCCTGGGGAGACTCCAGAAGTACCCCAAGATCCATGTCAGCACTGGAGAGGAATCCTCAGGTTCCGGCACGAATACACACAAGATCTTTGGCCCGGCATCGATGGGAGAGGAATCCAGAGAGTCCCCCGAGCAACTCGCATGGGGACTGTCCTTTCCTGAGGCCAACAGAGCAGGTCCATGAGGTCCCGGTCGTAAGACGAGAGCAACCTGCCGCAACTCGAGCAAATCCAGGTGGTTCTCGCCTCCAGGCGAGATGAGGCCCATTTCCGCTGAGGCGTCAAGGCTAATCACACCTAAACTCTGGAACTTCCAAAGGGTCCTTCAAACCCTTGCTGCAACTCAAGAAGTTCCCGACATACCCGTCTCCCTCGAGAGGAAAACTCGAGAGTCCCGCCTACATTCAGGGGAGCCCCATTTCCGGCCTCATAGCTCCAGAGGAGGGATCCTTTCCCTGCCTGTTCAGGAAAGAATTCCCAGCATTCCAACGCATTTCAAGAGGAGGTGCTTTGCACAGGAAAGGCGAGAGGAACTCCAGGGTCGTGCCACCATTCACAGAGTCCCCCAGATATCTCAGTCCATTCCAGGGAAACGTGTTTTCCCCTGCACTGCCCTCGACTTTCAAGCCGAGGATCGACTCACACCACGGTGGCACGTGGGACAGCCCTGTGGGAAAGCCTCGAGCGAAAGCCACAGATTCCTTAATCCACGCGAAGGGAAGGTGACACTGCTGCTACAGCTCGGGAGGAAAGCGCCCGTCCATGCCCCAACTCGATACGACGACTGACTCCCTGGGGAGACTCCAGAAGTACCCCAAGATCCATGTCGGCACTGGAGAGGAATCCTCAGGTTCCGGCACCGACTCCACAAAAGGTCTTAGGTCCCAGCATCGACGGGAGAAGAATCCCGAGAGCCCCCGAGCAACTCGCTTGGGGACTGGCCTTTCCTGAGGCCACAGAGCGGGTCCCTGAGGTCCCCGCGTCGTAAGTCGAGAGCACCTGCTGCAACTCGAGAAAATCCAGGAGGTTCTGCCCTCCAGGCGAGATGAGGCCATTTCCGCTGATGCATCTCGAGGCTAATCACACCTAAACTCTGGAACTTCCAAAGGGTCCTTCACACCCTTGCTGCAACTCAAGAAGTTCCCCGACATACCCGTCTCCACTAGAGAGGAAGCACGAGGGTCCCGCCCACATCCCAGAGGAGCCCCGTTTCCGCCTCCTAGCTCGAGAGGAGGGATCCTTTCCTGCGTGGTCGGAAAAGAATTCCTGTTGTTTCCGTCACATCTCAAGAGGAGGTACTCTCCACAGGAAAGGTGAGAGGAATTCCAGGGTCGTACCACCATTCCCAGAGTCCCCAGATGTCTCAGTCCATTCCAGGGAAACCTGTTTCCCTGCACTGCCTCGACTTTCAAGCCGAGGATTGACTCACACCACGGTGTCACTTGGGACAGCCCTTTGGGAAAGCCTCGTGGGAAAGCCTCGTGGCAAGCCTAGAGGGAAAGCCACAGATCCCTTGATCCACGCGAAGGGAAGCGTGACACTGCTGCTACAGCTCGGGAGGAAAGCGCATGTGCATGCCCCACTAGAGACGAGGACTGACTCCCCTGGGGAGACTCCAGAAGTACCCCAAGATCCATGTCAGCACTGGAGAGGAATCCTCAGGTTCCGGCACCGACTCCACACAAGGTCTTAGGCCCCAGCATCAAAGGGAGAGGAATCCCGAGAGGCCACCGAGCAACTCGCATGGGGACTGGCCTTTCCTGAGGCCACCAGAGCGCGTCACTGAGGTCCCCATCGTAATTCGAGAGCAACTACTCCAACTCGAGAAAATTCAGGAGGTTCTACCCTCCAGGCGAGATGAGGCCCATTTCCGCTGAGGCGTTTCGAGGCTAATCACACCTAACCTCTGGAACTTCCAAAGGGTCCTTCACACCCTTGCTGCAACTCAAGAAGTTCCCCGACATACCCGTCTCCACTCGAGAGGAAGTACGAGAGTCCCGCCCACATCCAGAGGAGCCCCGTTTCCGCATCCTAGCTCGAGAGGAGGGATCCTTTCCCTGCGTGGTCGGGAAAGAATTCCCGGTGTTCCCGTCGCATCTCAAGAGGAGGCGCTCTCCACAGGAAAGGAGAGAGGAACTCCAGGGTCGTGCCACCATTCACAGAGTCCCCCAGATGTCTCAGTCTATTCCAGGGAAACCTGTTTTCCCTGCACTGCCTCGACGTTCAAGCCGAGAATCGCCCCACACCACGGTGGCACTTGGGACAGCCCTGTGGGAAAGCCTCGTGGGAAAGCCTCGTGGGAAAGCCTCGAGGGAAAGCCACACATCCCTTGATCCACGCAAATGGAAGCGGGACACTGCTGGAACAGCTCGGGAGGAAAGCACACGTCCATGCCCCCACTGGAAACGAGGACTGACTCCACTGGGGAAACTCCAGAAGTACCCCAAGATCCAAGTCAGCACTGGAGAGGAATCCTCAGGTTCCCACACCGACTCCACACGAGGTCTTAGGCCGCAGCATCGACGGGAGAGGAATCCCGAGAGGCCCCCGAGCAACGCGCATGGGGACTGGCCTTTCCTGAGGCACCAGAGCCGTTCCCTGAGGTCCCCGTCGTAAATCGAGAGCACCTTACGCAACTCGAGAAAATCCAGGAGGTTCTCCCCTCCAGGCGAGATGAGGCCCATTTCCGCTGAGGCGTCTCGAGGCAAATCATACCTAACCTCTGGAACTTCCAAAGGGTCCTTCACACCCTTGCTGCAACTCAACAAGTTTCCCGACATACCCGTCTCTACTCGAGAGGAATCACGAGAGCCCCGCCCAAATCCAGAGGAGCCCTGTTTCCGCCTCATAGCTCGAGAGGAGGGATCCTTTCCCTGTGTGTTCGGGGAAAGAATTCCCAGTATTCCCGTCCCATCTCAACAGGAGGCGCTCTCCACCGGAAAGGCGAGTGGAACTGCACGGTCGTGCCACCATTCCCAGAGTCCCCCAGATGTCTCAGCCTATTCCAGGAAAAACTGTTTTCCCTACACTGCCTCGACTTTCAAGCGGAGGATCGACTCACACCACGGTGGCATGTGGGATAGCCCTGTGGGAACGCCTCGTGGGAAAGACTCATGGGAAAGCCTCGAGGGAAAGCCTCAGATCCCGTGATCCATTCGAAGGGAAGCGTGACACTGCTTCTAAAGCTCGGGAGAAAAGAGAACGTGCATGCCCCCACTGGAGACGAGGACTGACTCCCCTGGGGAGACTCCAGAAGTACCACAAGATCCATGTCAGCACTGGAGAGGAATCCTCAGGTTCCAGCACCGACTCCACACAAGGTCTTAGGCCCTGGCATCGACGGGGAGAGGAATCCCGAGAGCCCCTGAGCAACTCGCATTCGGTCTGGCCTTTCATGAGGCCACCAGAGCGGTTGGCTGAGGTCCCCGTAATAAGTCGAGAGCACCTGCCACAACTCGAGAAAATCCAGGAGGTTCTCCCCTCCAGGCCAGATGAGACCCATTTCCACCGAGTCGTCTCGAGGCTAATCACACCTAACCTCTGGAACTTCCAAAGGGTCCTTCACACCTTTGCTGCATTCAAGAAGTTCCCCGACATACCCGTCTCCACTCGAGAGGAAGCACTAGAGTCCCGCCATATCCAGAGATGCCCCGTTTCCGCCTCATAGCTCGAGAAGGAGGGATCCTTTTACTGCTGGTTGGGAAAGAATTCCCAGCATTCCCGTCGCATCCCAAGAGGAGGCGCTCTGCACAGGAAAGGCCGAGAGGAACTGCAGGGTCGTGTCACCATTCCCAGAGTCCCCCAGATGTCTCAGTCCGTTCCAGGGAAACCTGTTTTACCTGCACTGCCTCGACTTTCAAGCTGAGGATCGACTCACACCACGGTGGCACGTGGGACAACCCTGTAGGAAAGCCTCGTGGGAAAGCCTCGTGGGAAAGCCTCGAGGGAAAGCCACAGATCCCTTGATCCACGCGAAGGGAAAGTGCGACACTGCTGCTACAGCCGCGGGAGGAAAGCGCACGTACTTGCCCCCACTCGAGACGAGGACTGACTCCCCTGGGGAGACTCCAGAAGTACCCCAAGATCCATGTCAGCACTGGAGTGGAATCCTCAGGTTCCTGCACCGGATCCACACAAGACCTTAGGCCCCTGCATCGACGGGAGAGGAAGCCGAGAGGCCCCCGAGCAACTCGCATGGGGACTGGCCTTTCATGACGCAACCACAGAGGGTCCCTGAGGTTCCCGTCATAAGTCGAGAGCACCTGCCTCAACTCGAGAAAATCCAAGAGGTTCTCCCCTGCAGGCGAGATGAGGCCCATTTACGCAGAGGCGTTTCGAGGCTAATCACACCTAACCTCTGGAACTTCCAATGGGTCCTTCACACCCTTGCTGCAACTCAAGAAGTTCCCCGACATACCCGTCTCCACTCGAGACGAAGCACGTGAGTCCGCCTACATCCAGAGGAGCCCCGTTTCCGCCTCCTAGCTCGAGAGGGGGCGATCCTTTCCCTGCGTGCTCGGGAAAGAATTCCCGGCGTTCCCGTCACATCTCAAGAGCAGGCTCTCCACAGGAAAGGAGAGAGGAACTCTAGGTTCGTGCCATCATTCCCAGAGTCCCCCAGATGTCTCAGTCCATTACAGGGAAACCTGTTTTCCCTGCACTGCGTCGACTTTCAAGACGAGGATCGACTCACACCACGGTGGCACGTGGGACAGCCCTGTGGGAAAGCCTCGTGGGAAAGCTTCGTGGGAAAGCCTAGAGGGAAAGCCACAGATCCCTTCATATACCCGAAGGGAAGCGTGACACTGCTCCTACAGCTCGGGAGGAAAGCGCACGTGCATGCCCCCACTCGAGACGAGGACTGACTCCCCTGGGGAGACACCAGAAGTACCCCAATATCCACGTAAGCACTGGAGAGAATCCTCAGGTTCCGGCACCGACTCCACACAAGGTCTTAGGCCCCGGCATTGACGGGAGAGAAATCCCGAGAGGACCCGAGTAACTCGCAAGGAAATGGCCTTTCCCAATGCCACCAGAGCGGGTCCCTGAGGTCCCCGTCGTAAGTCGAGTGCACCTGCCACAACTCGAGAAAATCCAGTAGGTTCTACCCTCCAGGTGAGATGAGGCCCATTTCCACTGAGGCGTCCTGAGGCTAATCACACCTGACCTCTGGAACTTCCAAAGGGTACTTCACACCTTTGCTGTAACTCAAGAAGTTCCCTGACATACCGGTCTCCACTCGAGAGGAAGCACGAGAGTCCCGACCACATCCAGAGGAGCCCCGTTTTCCACCTCCTAGCTCGAGAGGAGGGATCCTTTCCCTGCGTGGTCGGGAAAGAATTCCCGGCGTTCCCGTCGCATCTCAAGTGGAGGCGCTCTTCACAGGAAAGGCGAGAGGAACTCCAGTGTCGTTCCACATTCCCAGAGTCCCCCAGATGTCTCAGTCCATTCCAGGGAAACCTGTTTTCCCTGCACTGCCTCCACTTTCAAGCCGAGGATCGACTCACACCACGATGGCACGTGGACAGCCCTGTGGGAAAGCCTCGAGGGAAAGCCCCTGATCCCTTGATGCTCGCGAAGGGAAGGGTGACACTGCTGCTACAGCTCGGAGGAAAGCGCACGTGCATGCCCCCACTCGAGACGAGGACTGACTCCCCTGGGGAGACTCCAGAAGTACCCCAAGATCCATATCAGCACTGGATTGGAATCCTCGGTTTCCGGCACCGATTCCACACAAGACCTTAGGCCTGGGCATCGACGGAGAGGAATCCTGAGAGGCCCCCAAGCAACTCGAATGGGGACTGGCCTTTCCTCAATCCCACTAGAGCAGGTCCCTGAGGTCCCCTTCGTAAGTCGAGAGCACCTGCCGCAACTCGAGAAAATCCAGGAGGTTCTCCCATCCAGGCGAGATGAGGCCCATTTTCGCTGAGGCGTCTCGAGGCTAATCACACCTACCTCTGGAACTTACAAAGGGTCCTTCACACCCTTGCTGCAACTCAAGAAGTTCCGCGACATAACCGTCTCCACTCGAGTGGAAGCACGATAGTCCCGCCCACATCCAGAGGAGCCCCCGTTTCCGCCTCCTAGCTCGAGAGGAGGGATCCTTTCCCTGCGTGGTCATCGGCATTCTCGGCATTTCCGTCGCATCTCAAGAGGAGGCGCTCTCCACAGAAAGGCGAGAGGAACTCCAGGGTCGTGCCACCAATCCCAGAGTCCTCGAGATGTCTCAGTCCATTCCAGGAAAACTTGTTTTCCCAGCACTGCGTTGACTTTCAAGCCGAGGATCGACTCACACCACGGTGGCACGTGGGACAGCCCTGTGGGAAAGTCTTGTGGGAAAGCCTCGTGGGAAAGCCTCGAGAGAAAGCCACAGATCCCTGATCCACGCGAAGGGAAGCGTGACACTGCTGCTACAGCTCGGGAGGAAAGCGCACGTGCATGCCCCCCTCGAGACGAGGACTGACTCCCCTGGGGGAGACTCCAGAAGCACCCCAAGATCCATGTCAGCACTGGAGAGGAATCCTCAGGTTCCGCACCGACTCCACACAAGATCATAGGTCCCGGAATTGACGGCGAGAGGAATCCTGAGAGGCCCCGAGCAACTCGCATGGGGACTTCCTTTCCTGAGGCCACCAGAGCGGGTCCCTGAGGTCCCCGTCGTAAGTCGAGAGCACCTGTCACAACTCCAGAAAATACAGGAGGTTCTCCTCTACAGGCGAGATGAGGCCCATTTCCGCTGAGGCGTCTCCAGGCCTAATCACTTCTGACATCTGGAACTTCCAAAGGGTCCTTCACACCCTTGCTGCCAACTCAAGAAGTTCCCGACATACCCGTCTCCATTGAGAGGAAGCACGAGAGTCCCGGCACATCCAGAGGAGCCCCGATTCCGTCTCCTAACGCGAGAGGTGGATCCTTTCCCTGCGTGGTC
>NW_017199564.1:0-19543 GCF_001704415.2 Capra hircus | reverse complement strand
AGCCTTCCTCGGTGATCAATGCAAAGAAATAGAGGAAAACAACAGAATGGGAAAGACTAGAGATCACTTCAAGAAATTAGAGATACCAAGGAACACTTCATGCAAAGATGGGCTCGATAAAGGACAGAAAAGATATGGACCTAACAGAGGCAGAAGATACTAAGAAGAGGTGGCAAAATACACAGAAGAACTGTACAAAAGACCTTCACGACCAACATAATCACGATGGTGTGATCACTCACCTAGAGCCAGACATCCTGGAATATGAAGTCAAGTGGGCCTTAGAAAGCATCACTATGAACAAAGCTAGTGCGGGTGATGGAATTCCATTTGAGCTATTTCAAATCCTGAAAGATGATGCTGTGAAAGTGCTGCACTCAAAATGCCAGCAAATTTGGAAAGCTCAGCAGTGGCCACAGGACTGGAAAAGGTCAGTTTTCATTCCAATCCAAAGAAAAGCAATGCCAAAAAATGCTCAAGCTACCATCATAATTGCACTCATCTCACACGCAAGTAAAGTAATGCTCAAAATTCCAAGCCAGACTTCAGCAGTATGTGAACTGTGAACTTCAGATGTCAAGCTGGTCTCAGAAAAGGCAGAGGAATCAGAAGTCAAATTGCTAACATCCGCTGGATCATCCGAAAAACAAGAGTTCCAGAAAAAACATCTATTTCTGCTTTATTGACTATGCCAAAGCCTTTGACTGTGTGGATCACAATAAACTGTGGAACATTCTGAAAGAGATGGGAATACCAGACCACCTGAACTTCCTCTGAGAAACCTATTATGCAGGTCAGGAAGCAACATGTAGAACTGGACATGGAACAACTGATTAGCTCCAAATAGGAAAAGGAGTCCATCAAGCCTGTACATTGTCACTCTACTTATTTAAGTTATATGCAGAGTACATCATGAAAAATGCTGGGCTAGAAGAAGCACAAGCTGGAATCAAGATTGCCAGAGAAATATCAATAACCTCAGATCTGCAGATGACACAACCGTTATGGCAGAAAGTGAAGAGGAACTGAAAGCCCTCTTGAAGAAAGTGAAAGTGGAGAGTGAAAAAGTTGGCTTAAAGCTCAACATTCAGAAAACGAAGATCATGGCATCTGGTCCACATCACTTCATTGGAAATAGATGGGTAAACAGTGGAAACAGTGTCAGACTTTATTTTGGGGGGCTCCAAAATCACTGCAGGTGGTGATTGCAGTCATAAAATTTAAAGAATGCTTACTCCTTGGAAGAAAAATTATGACCAACCTAGATAGCATATTCAAAAGCAGAGACATTACTTTGCCAACAAAGTTCCGTCTATTCAAGGCTATGGTGTTTCCTGTGGTCATGTATGGATGTGAGAGTTGGACTGTGAAGAAAGCTGAGCACCAAAGAATTGATGCTTTTGAACTGTGGTATTGGAGAAGACTCTTGAGAGTCCCTTGGACTGCAAGGGAGATTCAACCAGTCCATTCTAAAGGAGATCACTCCTGGGTGTTCTTTGGAAGGAATCAAACTCCAGTACTTTGGCCACGTCATGTGAAGAGTTAACTCATTGGAAAAGACTCTGATGCTGGGAGGGACTGGGGGCAGGAGGAGAAGGGGACGGCAGAGGATGAGATGGCTGGATGGCATCACTGACTCGATGGATGTGAGTTTGACTGAACTCTTGGAGTTGGTGATGGACAGGGAGGCCTGGTGTGCTGTGATTCATGGGGTTGCAAAGAGTCGGACACGACTGAGCAACTGAACTGAACTGAACTGAAGTAACCCAAGGCCTGAAATCTCATTCGCCATGGGCTGTTTGCTGTGTTTGTATTTAAAGGCTTAAGTGTTCCACCATGCCTACAATTTCATCAGAGACTTGCAGGAGCAGTTGCACAGGAAAACAAACAAACAACAATACCAAAAAGTAAGCAAACAAACAGAAAACTACATAATGCAAAGATAGCAATGATCAAAACTTGAAGACACAAGAAGTTTTCAGCATAAACAGGATGGGAGTGAAGTTACAAGTTTCAGGGGTGAAAAAAGAGGAGGAAGTATATTGAAAAAAGATAAAATGTAAGCACAAAATAAAGGCGAGAATACTGTGGTGATAGTATTTCTAGTCACTGCATGAAATGTGCTTTAAACCTCTATCTCTTTCATAAACCTCCTGAACCTACTGCACCAGGTTCTACACAGTATAATGTGAGCCTTTCCCACCTCTGCTTTTCACTCATCAAAATGAGATAGGTGAAAACTGATCACAGGGAACATGTTCTCATAAGCTTAGAAGAATGATGCTGTAGCTGCCTGACATACACTCTCTTGGAGGATACAGCCAAGAAGTAGAGAGATGTCAGAACAGGAAATGAGACTATGGAGAGAAGAGAAATATTGCCTGAATGAGAGTACTATGGCTCCTTGGGGCCAGAAAAGCAGACTTACCAAATGTGGTGATGCTAAAATAAGAGGTTCAGATGGTCACTTGTCACCCATGGGGATGCTGCATTTGGTAGTCTTGGAGGCTCCCAAGCCCTCCTGGGAGGAAATAGCTACGCTTGTTGAGTACTGCTAAGTCTGACACCAACCAGGGTTCTTAGCCTTCTCCAACACATAGAAATTGAAAAGAAGCCAGACCAGAAACTTAGGCTTTCTTGGTGCTTCCACAGTGAAAACGAGTAAAGGTTCCCTTGTTTGTTCCTGCTGCTGCTGCTATGTCACTTCAGTCGTGTCCGACTCTGTGCGACCCCATAGACGGCAGCCCACCAGGCTCCCCTGTCCCTGGGATTCTCCAGGCAAGAACATTGGAATGGGTCGCCATTTCCTTCTCCAATGCATGTAAGTGAAAAGTGAAAAGTGAAATTGAAGGCACTCAGTCGTGTTCGACTCTCAGCGACTCCATGGACTGCAGCCCACCAGGCTCCTCCATCCATGGGATATTCCAGGCAAGAGTACTGGAGTTGGGGTGCCATTGCCTTCTCCATTGTTTGTTCCTAAAGGAAGGCAAACCTGTTTCTCACATGGATTGAGTTAGGGTTGTGTCAAGGGGTCATGCTAGAATGGTGACTTGGCTGATGTCGAATGCAGAGGCATGTGAAATATCCTGATTTTGTTCCCAATGCACTGTTCTTGCTCTCAGCTATTTAGAAGTGGCAGGGTTTTTTCTTTGTCTTTTTGTATCTTATTGTTCATAATTTTCCCCAACTGTGCTTGCATGTAGTTATGTTTAGTCCATTATAGCTCTTTGTATTTTGTTTCTTAAGGAGAGGGTTGTTCAGATGCAAGCACTATAGCAAAGGTCCCCAGGTCCCAGATCCCAGCCTGTCTCATTGCCACCAAAATAAATAAATAAAGCAAGGGGATGAAAGAACTCTATTGAAGATGATAGCTGTATTTATCACTCTGATTGTGATGTTATTACAGACATATCCATGTATTCAAATGCATCAAAATATATACAGCAAATAGGTATATATTAAGTATATATGGCAGTCATATTATATTATATATCAAGTTAACATACTTTACACTTTAAATTTACACAATTGTTGTTGCTCAGTCACTTAGTCATGTCCAACCATTTGCAATCCCAGCACACCAGGCTTCTCTGTACTTCACCATCTCCCAGAGTTTTGCCAAGCTCATATCCATTGAGTAAGTGATATCATCTATTCATCTCTTCCTCTGTCATCCCCTTATCCTCCTGCCCTCAGTCTTTCCCAGTATCAGGGTCTTTTTCTAATGAGCTGATACTTCACAGTGGGGGACCAAAGTACTGGAGTTTCAGCTTCAGCATCAGTCCTTCCAATGAATTGTCAGGATTGATTTCTTTCAGAATTGACTATTTGGATTTCCTTGCAGTTCAAGGGACTCTCAAGAGTCTTTTCCAACACCATAGTTTGAAAGCGTCCATTGTTCAGTGCTCAGACATTTTTTATGGTCCAACTCTCACATACATACATGACTACTGAAGAAAACATAGTTCTGAATATTCGGACCTTTGCAGCAAAATATTGTCTCTGCTTTCAAATACTCTGTCTAGGCTTGTCATAGCCTTTTTCCAAAGAGTAAGTGTCTTAATTTTATGGCTGCAGTCACCATCTGCAGTGATTTTGGAGCCCCCCAAAATAAAGTCTATCACTGTTTCCACTGTTCCTCCATCTATTTTCCATGAAATGATGGGACTGGGTGCCTTGATCTTCTTTGTTTGAATGTTGAGTCTTATATCAGCTTTTTCACGATTCTTTTTCACCTTTATCAAGATACTCTTTGGTTCCTCTTCACTTCCTGCCATAAGGGTGTTGTCATCTACATATGTGAGGTTATTAATGTTTTTCCTGGCAATCTATGTTTCTAAAAATAAAATAAAACTTTTATTTTAAAAACTCTAAGAAACTATATCTAAATAAAGCAGATTTGGAAGCAAGCCAGTAACTACAGGCATATTTCCCAAAACATTCTACAAAGTCCTAATTCTAGAGCTACATCTTGGAGAAAGGTTTTACATTTACAAAAAATTGAGGAACTTGTACTTAAACTGTTATATGGATATGTACTATGGTTTTTCTATATGGCAGGAGTTTTTTCTAATTGTCAGTATCCTACTGTGCACAGATTGAGCAAGTTGCATTTGACCTTGGGCTGCATCTCTGCTACTTTCCTTTCATTTACATGAAGTATTCACTAATATCAGTGATTTAGGAAACACCCATTTAAAGAGACATTTTCTTATTGTTTTGATCAGAGCTACTCCTTTTAACCATTCAAGGGCAACAACTTCATATGTCAAATATCAAGTATTATCCAGGTCACTGAAATCCACCTTTTTCCTTTTTCACTTTCCCCCTTTTCCAGAGTAAATAAATAATGATAGACTACATTTACTAGACTCCTCTAGAGCTAGATGTAGTGATGTAAGTATATTTTTTTAACATGGGATGTGAATGGAAATTATATAAAATTATGAACCATAAGCAGAGAAGGCAATGGCAACCCACTCCAGTACTCTTGCCTGGAAAATCCCATGGATGGAGGAGACTGGTAGGCTGCAGTCCATGGGATCTCGAAGAGTCGGACATGACTGAGCGACTTCACTTTCACTTTTCACTTTCATGCATTGGAGAAGGAAATGACAATCCATTCCAGTGTTCCTGTGTGGAGAATCCCAGGGATGAGGGAGCCTGGAGGGCTGCCATCTACAGGGTCGCACAGAGTCAGACATGACTGAAGCGACTTATCAGCAGCAGCAGCATGAACCATGAGGCCTTGAATACACAGGGCTCAATATGTGCTTTTCCTCGTCACTGGAGCATGGACATATTTAAGGTTTTGTGTGATCTTGCAGATAAAAGTAAGAAGAGGTGGCAATACAACACCTGGTGGAAAGAATTTGGGATACTGAATATCCTGATGAGTTTGGACCATTCACCTTGGAAAAGTAATGCAAAAAATAATTCAATTCTATATTCTTTGAGCCACTATATGTTTGAGTCCTCTTGTTTCAGCAGCTTTGCTTTTCATCTCAATAATTTCACCAAATAAAAATTACTAACTAGCAGTCATTGAGCATTTACTGTATTAAGGCAGAACTGCTATACTGCACAATTGTACTCTGAGTGATCTATATGTAATTAGATCCTTTAATCTTCACAAAAAGTGTTTGAAGTGTGTATTGTTGTTTGGTTGATAAGTAGTGTCTGACTCTTTGCAACCCCATGAACTTCAATACTCCAGGCTTCTCTGTCCTCCACTATCTCCCAGAGTTTGTTCAGATTTATGTACACTCAGTTCATGATGCTATCTAACCGTCTCATCCTCTGCTGTGCCCTTCCCTTTTGCCCTCACTTTCCCAGCATCAGGGTCTTTTCCAATGGGTCAGTTCTTTGCAGTAAGTGGCCAAAATATTGGAACTTCAGCATCAGTCCTTCCAGTCAACATTCAGAGTTAATTTTCTTTAGGATTGAATAATTTCATCTCCTTGGAGTCCAAGGGACTCTGAAGAGTCTTCTCCAGCACCACAATTCAAAAGCATCACTTCTTTGGTGCTCAGCCTTACTTATGGTCTAAATCTCACATCCATATATGACTTCTGGTACTGTCATTTTCTCCCTTTTTCTAGGCATGGAAACATTAAGTAACTTACCTGATGTCTTGTGGTGTGTAGGTAGCACGGGTACTGTTTTAAATCACCTTAGTCTTGTTCCAAATATAAACTTCTTAATCTCTACACTGCATTGCCATTCAGTAGAAATATCCAAAGATAAGTAATTATTTCATATTTGCATTTGTATATCAACTCATTTCCTATCAATATATGTATTATATATAAATCAAATCATAGCTTTGGAAATATTTAATTTACAGTAAACTCACATAACTTTTCATCCAGCATTTTAACACACATTTATAAAATTTCCAGATTACTCAATTATAAGAAGTAAACTCAGAAAATTAGCAATTTCAAAGGAAACTATGTTTGATTTTTTTTTAGTTTTATTTGTGTTAATTGGAGGATAATTACTTTACAATATTGTGATATTTTTTGACATTCATTGAACTGAATCAGCCACAGGAACATGTGTTCCCCATTCTGATCCCCTCTGCCACATCTCTCCCCATCTTATCCCTGTGATTTGTCTCAGAGCTCCAGGTTTGAATTACCTGCTCCATGCATCAAACTTGCACTGGTCATCTATTTTACATATGGTAATATACATGTTTCAATGCTGTTCTCTCAAATAATCCCACACTCACCTTCTCCCGCAGAGTTAAAAAATCTGATTTTTACATCTGTGTCTCTTTTTCTGCCCTGCATATATAATTATTTTTACTGTCTTTCTAAATTCCATATATATGCATTAATATACAGTATTTGTGTTTCTCTTTCTGACTTACTTCATTCTGTATAATATGCTCCAGGTTTATCCACCTCTTTAGAATGGACTCAAATGGATTCTTTTTTATAGCTGAGTAATATTCCATTGTGTATATGTATCACAACTTCCTTATCCATTTATCTGCCAATAGACATGTAGGTTGTCTTCATCTTCTAGCTATTGTAAATACTGCGGCAATGGACATTGGGCTACACCTGTCTCTTTCAATTCTGTTTTTCTCAGGGTGTACACGTTTTTTTTTTAATTTTTTTGTATTTTATATTTAATTATTTTTTATTTGAAAAATAATTGCTTTATAAAGTTGTGTTGATTTCTGCCAAACATCAACATGAATAAGCAATAGGTATACACATGTTTCCTCTCTCTGGAACCTCCTTCCTATTTCCTTTCCCATCCTGACCCTCTAGTTTGCTACAATGTCCCATCATGAGTTTCCTGGGTCATACAGAAAATTTCCATTGGCTCTCTATTTTCAACATAGTAATGTAAGTTTACATGTTACTCTTTCCATACATCCCATCGTCTCCATACTGCTCCCCACTCCATGTCCATAAGTTTGTTCTCTATGTCTACGTCTCCACTGCTGCCTTGCAAATGACTTCATCAGTACCATCCTTCTAGATTCCATATATATATTAATATATGATATTTATTTTTCTCTTTCTAATTTACATAACTCTGTATAATAGGCTCTAAGTTTATCCACTTCATTAGAACTGACACAAATTCACTCCTTTTTATGATTGAGTAATATTTCATATAAATGTACCACAGCTTCTTTATCTGTTCACCTGTCAATGGACATCTACATTGCTTCCATGTTCTAGCTATTGTAAATAATGCTGCAATAAACACTGGAGTGCCAAAGAATTGGTGCTTTTGAACTGTGGTGTTGGGGAAGACTCCTGAGAGTCACTTGGACTGCCAGGAGATCCAACCAGTCCATTCTGAAGGAGATCAACCCTGGGATTTCTTTGGAAGGAATGATGCTAAAGCTGAAGCTCCAGTACTTTGGCCACCTCATGCGAAGAGTTGACTCATTGGAAAAGGCTCTGATGCTGGGAGAGATTGGGAGTAGGAGGAGAAGGGGACGACCCAGGATGAGATGGCTGGATGGCATCACGGACTCGATGGACGTAAGTCTGAGTGAACTCTGGGAGATGGTGATGGACAGGGAGGCCTGGCGTGCTGCGATTCATGGGGTTGCAAAGAGTCAGACACGACTGAGCAACTCAACTGAACTGAACTGAGGTTTCTTCTATGCCCATTTTTTTAAGAGTTTTAATCATGAATGATTGCTGAATTTTGTCAAAGGCTTTGTTTTTTTGCATCTATTGAGATTATAATATGATTTTTATCTTTCATTTTTTTAATATGTATATCACATTGATTTATTTATATATATTAAGAATCCATGCATCCCTGGGATAAACTCAACTTGATCATTGTGTATCATTTTTTTAATCTGTTGTTGAATTCTCTTTGCCAGAGTTTTGTTGAGGATTTTTTCATCATATTCATCAGTGATATTGGCCTATAATTTTCTTTTTTTGTGTGTTGTTTTTGTCTGCTTTTGATATCAGGGTGATGGTGACCTCTTAGAATGAGTTTGAAAGTGCAATTTTCCTCTGCAATTTATTGAAACAGTTTTGGAAGTATAGGCTTTAGCACTTCTCTAGTTGCTTGGTAGCATTCACCTGGGAAGGCATTTGGCACTAGGCTTTTTTGGGGGGGATATTTTGATAAAAATTTTGATTTCAAAAGTTATAATTAGGTTTTTCATAATTTCCATTTCTTCCTGATTCAGTCTCAAAAGATTGAACTTTTCTAAGAATCTGTCCATTTCTTCCAGGATATTCATCTAATTGTCATATAGTTAATAATTGTCTCTTATAATCCTATGTGTTTCTGCATCGTCTGTTGTAACCTCTTCTTTTTTATTTCTAATTTTGTTGATTTGGTTCTTCATTCTTTTTTCATGATGAGTCTGTCTAAAGGTTTGCCAATTTTGTTTATCTTCCCAAAGAACCAGCTTTTAGTTTTACTAATCTTTACTATTGCTTCTTTCATTTCATTTTCACTTACTTCTGCTCTGATCTTTATAACTTCTTTCCTTTTGTTAACTTTGTTTTTTGTTTTTGTTGCTGTTGTTGTTCTTTTTCCTTTTGTTTTAGGAGCAAAATTAGGTTGTCTATTTGATATTTTTCTCCTTTCTTGAGGTCGGATTGTATTACTATTTACTTCTCTTTTAGAACTGCTTTTGCTGAATCCTACAAGTTTTGAGGTGTTGTGTTTCACGGTCAATTATTTCTAGGAATTTTCAAATTTCCCTTTTGCTTTCTTTAATAAACTGTTATTTAGAAATGTATTGTTTAATCTACATGTGCTTGTGTGCCTTTTTTTTTCTTGTACAGTTTTCCTCCCCTGTAATTGTTATTTAATCTCATTGCATTGTGATCAGAAAAGATGCTTGATATGATTTCAATTTACTTAAATGTACAAGCTGAAGCTCCAATCCTTTGGCCACCTGATGTGAAGAGATGACTCATTAGAAGATACCTTAATGCTGGGAAAGATTGAAAGCAGGAGAAGAGGATGACAGAAGGTGAGATTGTTGGATGGCATCACTGACTTAAAGAACATGCATTTGAGCAAGCTCTGGGAGTTGGTGATGGACAGGAAAGCCTGGAATGCTGCAGTCCATGGGATTGCGAAGAGTTGGACATGACTGAGTGACTGAATTGACCAACTGACTTCCTCAGCTGCAGGAGCCATGGCCCTATTAGTCTTTTACTAGTCTCTGGCAGCTGGCGAACAGAGAGTCTCTTTGTCTGGTCATTCTTGGTTGTTCTGCCTATTCAGGCACTTAAAGTGCCCACCTGGGTGGGGTCCTACTCTGTTGCTTTGGGGCTCTTAAAAGAGGCTCCCTGGCTTGGGTCCTACTCTGTTGTTCAGTGTCAGGTGCTTAAAGGGCCAGGTTCTCTATTATTCAGCTGCCATTGATGGAATGTAGGCAGAGATAGGCTACAATGATGGCTCTACCCCCTACCTGTGACTCAGCCTTACCTCCATGGCTGCCTGGTTTTCCTTCATTGGCATTTCCCACCAAAGTCTCCTCCCTCATGTCCCCTTGAGCTGTCTCCCTACAGTCAACAGCAGACCTCTCCCTAGGATTACTCTTCAATCCTTGCTCTCCAGCTCCAAGCCTCTGTGTCTTGTGTTACTGCCCGGGGTATATATGGCTGCAGCAAGGATTGTCTGTGTGATTCTTGTTCCGTTTGAACTGTAACAGGTCAGCTGCTTCACTCACAGCCTCAAATGTTTCTCCTTTGTCCCAAACAATTGCCCTGATGTGTAGATCAGACCCATGCCTCTGTTCCCCACCCCCCTACTAAGGGGAGGTCCAGTCCTGTTAACTTCTCTTTTTCTCCCTATTTTCTTCTTCCTACAGAGTTTTGTGTGGTTCTATATATTCTTTCAGATGATAGGGTACTCCTGCCTGCTCTCAGCTGGTGTTGTGGAATATCTACTGTGTCTGAAGGTGTATTCCTAATGTATCTGTGGAGAGAGATATACTCCATGCTCACCTACTCCTCCTCCATCTAGTTCTCTCCCTTGATTTTTGACTATGAAGGAAAATTTAAATGTACCTTCAGAGGTTAAAATAATGCTTAAATCATAAAAGTAACCAAATCACACTTAACAGGGATATATTACACTTGGGCCTAAAAAGAAAACCTTCTCAACATAGAACTGGAAAGAAAAAATTCATTATATAGTAGTGGAGGTAAAATTTAAGTGCCTTAAAGTGACTGCAAATTGAAACAATGGGTTGGCTTCTTAAAATCAAATAAATTTTGATATGAATTTTATGAGGAATTTGTCCAAAATAGTGAAGATAATAGTTACACTAGAATGATTACATCTTATAAGAATTTTGAATTTGGATTTCAGGACTATATTTGTAAAATAAACTCATTGAATTATAACCTAAATAGAAAAGAAAAGTGATTGAGCTGAATGAATTCTCAAAAGTTGACCAGAACTTTGTAACCACCAGCCAGTAATCAGGTGTTCCAGCATGGGGCTGGTCCTGTTGCTATCAGCATCTTGTAGCTCAGCTTGGGCTGGATATCTAAGATGGCAGCACTAAAGTGTCTTGTCTGTGGTGTCAGCTGGGCCTTCTCTCTTTATGTGGTATTTCATTCTCATAGGGACTAGCTTGGACTTTTCACTGGTACTCCTCTGAAGTGACTTCTGTTGCATTTTAATTTTCAGCTGCAATTACAAATCCAGATAAATTCAAAGGGATAAATGGAGAAACAGGTAATAAGGCTATGACTCTTATTGAAAGGAGGAATTGAAGTCACATTTCAGTGACATGTGAGTGCAAAGATAGGAAGTATTGCTAGTATTCAAAACAATGCATCAGAGTGACCCTATAATTTATTATAATCTTAAGATACTATAATTTATATATTTTGAGAATGAAAGGGGCAATAATTGGAAACAATATGAGTAGATGTAAACCAGGGACCATTTCAGGAAAATTAGAATGTATGGGTTCCCTGTTCATTGGCTGTATGGAAATTTTCTTTTGTTAAGTTCTTCATTAAATATATAGCAAATATATTTAGCAATCAGTGGCTTTCATTTTTATTTTTATTTTGTCTTGCAAGTTCTCTGTATTAATGTTGTCAAATTTATCCTTGAAATACTGAGGATTTTTAAAAATTATCTTCTAAAAAACTGACTTATTTACCACTGTCATTTGGATCTGCAATGCACCTAGCATTGATTATTCTCTGTAGTGTGAAATATTGGAAAACATGATTCTGCATCGATAGCAAATTAACCCAGAAAAATTAGGACCGACATGTACACTCTGTTATATATTTAAAATAGATAACCAACAAAGACATACTGATAGCAGAGGGAACTCTGCAGAATATTCTGTAAAATCCAAAGGGGAAAATAATCTGCAAAAGGATAGATGCAAGTAATGTATAACTGAATCTCTTTTCTGTCCACCCAAAAACTAACATCACACTGTTAATTAACTATACTTCAGTTCAGTCCAGTTCAGTTCAGTTGTTCAGTCATGTCCGAATCTTTTCGACCCCATGAATCGCAGCACACCAGGCCTCGCTGTACATCACCATCTCCTGGAGTTCACTCAAACTCATGTCCATCGAATCGGTGATGCCATCCAGCCATCTCATCCTAGGTCGTCCCCTTCTCCTCCTGCCCCAATCCCTCCCAGCATCAGAGTCTTTTCCAATGAGTCAACTCTTCTCATGAGGTGGCCAAAGTACTGGAGTTTCAGCCTTAGTATCATTCCTTTCAAAGAACACCCAGGAGTGATCTCCTTAGAATGGACTTGTTGGATCTCCTTGCAGTCCAAGGGACTCTCAAGAGTCTTCTCCAACATCACAGTTCAAAAGCATCAATTCTTCAGCGCTCAGCTTTCTTCACAGTCCAATTCTCACATCCATACATGAGCACTGGAAAAATCATAGCCTTGACTAGATGGACCTTTGTTGACAAAGTAATCTCTCTGCTTTTGAATATGCTATCTAGGTTGGTCATAACTTTTCTTCCAAGGAGTAACCGTCTTTTAATTTCATGGCTACAGTCACCACCTGCAGTGATTTTGGAGCCCCCAAAAATAAAATCTGACACTGTTTCCACTGTTTCCCCATCTATTCCCCATGAAGGGATGGGACCGGGATGCCATGATCTTCGTTTTCTGAATGTTGAGCTTTAGGCCAACTTTTTCACTCTCCACTTTCTCTTTCATCAAGAGGCTTTTTAGTTCCTCTTCACTTTCTGACATAAGGGTGGTGTCATCTGCATATCTGAGGTCATTGATATTTCTCTGGTAATCTTGATTCCAGCTTGTGCTTCTTCCAGCCCAGTGTTTCTCATGATGTACTCTGCATATAAAGTAAATAAGCAGAGTGACAATATACAGCCTTAATGTACTCCTTTTCCTATTTGGAACCAGTCTATGAAATAAAATTGAAAAAAAAAAAGTTTGACCTTCAACGACTGCTCAAGAATAACATCTTTGTCATATATAATATCTATATGTGTGCATCCCTATTATGGTTTCTGGGTTCTACTCTAGCTTTGTACTAATACCATATTATATTAAATATACCAATTGTTGCCATTCAGTATTGTTCTTCTTTCTTTGTCCTTTTTTCTTAAAGAACATTTTGGATATTCTTGGATCTTACATTTTTGAAATAAAATTAATGTTATTGTTTCTTCCAGTTCATTTAGATATAATTGACATAGAGCACTGTATAAGTTTAAGATGTGCATCATAGTTTGACTTATATCTTGAAATTATCACAGAAAATATCTAACGATTTTTTAAAATAGAGAAAAAATAAAACTGTGGGAAAACTCAAGATTTATTCTTAACAGACTGCATATATAAGACAGTATATGTGTTGGTTGTATTTATTAAAGGGTACATTACTTCCCTAGTACGTAATTACAACTAGAAGTTTGTACATTTTGACTACCTTCAAGCAATTTAAACTTCTCTCACCATCAGCCTTTGGTAACCAAAATTCCTTATACACAACATAGCGATTTGACATTTCTATGCATTTCAAAGTTATCACCACGAAAATTCTAACTATGTTATGTCACCATACAAAGATATTACATAATTATTTATTACATTTTACACACTGTAAACTGCATACTTGTGACTCATTTATTTTGTGTGTGAATCTCTTAATCTCCTTACCAATCATTTTTCCCTCTAACAACCCCTCTGTTCTGGCAACCATCTACTTTTTTTCTGTATCTGTAATTTTCTATTTAAAACATTTACTCATTAGTTTTGTTTGTTATATTCCATATATAAGAGAAATCATACAGTATATGTCTTTTTATGCCTGACATTTCACTTGGCATGATACCCTCTGGGTTCATCCAGGTTGTCACATTTGGCAATATTTAATATTTTATTTTTTTCTTGCTGAGTAATATACCATGGTGTATGGGTACCTTATCTTCTTTATCTATTCATTTATTGATGGATTTACTTGGGCTTTTCCTATGTCCAGGCTGTTGTCAATAATGCTGCTATGAAAATGAGGGCACACATATATTTTTGAATTAGAGTTTTCTTTGGATAAATACCCAGGAGTAGAATTTCTGGATCATTTATATATATATATATATATATATATATATATATATATATATATAAATTTTTTGAGGAATCTCGATACTCTTTTCCATAGTGGCTGCATCAATGTACATTCCTACTAACAGTACACAGTGCTTCCCTTTTTTTCCACATTGTTGCCAATTCCTGTTATTTGCTATTTTCATACGCATGAGGTGCTATCTCATTGTGATTTTTATTTTCCTTTTCCTGATGATCACTCATGTTAAGCATTTTTTAATGTGTCTTTTGGTTGTCAGTATCACTTTTTTTGAAAAAGGTCAATTTGTATCCTCTACACATTTTTTAATCAGTTTTTTTTTGATGTTCAGTTGAATGAGTTCTTAGTCTACTTTAGACATTAACTGTTTATTAGACATTGCAAATATTTTCTACCATTCAGTGCTCAGCCATTACTGTTTGTTAATAGCTGTTTATTTTGATGCAATCCAATTTGCTGATTTTCCCTTTTGTTTCCATTGCATGGCGAAAGATAGTCCAAACAATGTTGCTACAACCATTTCAAAGAATGTACTGTCTATGTTTTCTTTTAGAAGTTTTATGGTTTTGGTTCTTACAATTAAATTTTTGCTCCATTTTGAGTTTATTTTTGCATATGATATGAGAAAGTTTAATTTTTGTGTGTGTGAAGTTGTTCAGTTTTCCAACACAAATTACTAAAGAGATTCTCATTTCCATATTGTCTATTCCTGTTGCTTTATCATAGATTTGTTGTTGCTGTTTCATCATTAAGTCGTGTCTGACTCTTTTCTAATCTCATGAACTTAGCCTATCAGTCTCCTTTATTAATGGGATTTCCCAGGCAAGAATACTGGAGTAGGTTGCCAACTCTTCCCCAGGGGTCATCCCAGCCCAGGAATTGAACTTGTGTCTCCTGCATTGGCAGGTGGGTTTTTAAACTCTGAGCCAAATGGGAAACCTTCCATAACTATTTAAGTGAAAGTTCATTTCTGGGCACTATCTTCTGTTCCATTAATCTATATGTCTGCTGTTGGTTCATTACCATACAGTTTTTATCTTATATTTTTTAGTTGAAATATAATTGATTTACAATGTTGCATTAGTTTCAAGAGTACAGAAAATGATTCAGTTATACATATATGTATTATATATTAATTTTTTCATTCTCTTCCATTGTAGATTATTACAAGGTATTTTGTGTAGTTTCCTGTGACATACAGTAGGTCCTTATTTGTTATCTATTTTATCTATTTGTCTATCTACCTACTATATATTTTATGTTTGGCAGTGTGCCTATTTTCATTCTAAACTCCTAATTTCTCTCTCACCTCCTTTGCTAACTATGCTGTTGTTCAGTTGTTCAGTCATGTCCAACTCTTTGTGACCCCATATACTGAAGCATGACAGGCTTCTATGTCCTTCACCATGTCCCAGAACTTGCTTAAACTCATGTCCATTGAGTCAGTGAAGCCATACAACCATCTCGTCCTGTCATCCCCTTCTCCTCTTGCTTTTAATCTTTCCCAGCATCAGGGTTTTTTCAAATGAGTTGGCTCTTTGCATGACGTGGCCAAAGTATTGATAACCATAAATTTGTTTTGTATGTCTATGAACTTATTTATGTTTATATTTATATTTGTATTTTTTTAGATTCTAAACATATATGAGATCATATATTTGAATTTCATGATATTTTATCTCCATTCATGTCACTGCAGATGGCATTATTTCATTGTTTTATGGCTTAGTAATACCAAAAAAGGCAATGCCAAGGAATGTTCCAATTACTGTACAATTGCATTCATTTCACATGCTAGCAAGATTATGCTCAAAATCCTTCAAGCTAGGTTTCTGAAGTACATGAACTGAGAACTTATATATATATATATATATATGTTGAATTTAGAAAAGGCAGAGAAACCAGAGATCAAATTGCCAGTATACATTGAATCATAAAAAAGAAAGGGAATCCCCCCACAAAATATCTACTTCTTCTTCATTGATTATGATAAAGCCTTTGGCTTTGTGGATCACAACAAACTGTAGAATATTCTTAATGAGATGGGAATAGCAGACCACCTTACCTGCCTCCTGAGTAACTTGCATGCAGGACGAGAAGCAACAGTTAGAACTGGACATAGAACAACAGATTGGTTCAAAATTGGGCAAGGAGTACGTCAGGACTGTATATTGTCACCCAGCTCATGTAATGTATATGTAGAGTACATCATGTGAAATGCTGAGCTGGATGAAGCACAAGCTAGAATCAAGATTGCTGGGGGAAATATCAAGAACCTCAGATTTGCAGATTGAAAGGTTGTTGCTGAGCCATGAAAGATACTGGGATTCTTGGCCTCCAGAGGAGAATTCAATCCAGAGCCAGTGATATGGCTTGATCGCTCAGAGCTTTTGTGTAATAAAATTTTATTAAAATATAAAAGAGGTAGAGAAAGGTACCAACATAGACAGCAGAAGGGGGAAGAAAGAATGCCGCCCCCCCACCCCCACCCCTCGCTAGTCTTAAGCAAGAAGTTATATACCTACTAGCAGGCTGCTAATTAGAGAGAGGGAATGTCTCAAAACTCAGAGACTGGCACCAAGCCCCTCACCCACAACATGCATTTTGAGATAACATTGGCACCAAGTGAGTCATCCTGGGCCACAAAACGATCGACATAAATCTTGAAGAAAGGCAGGTTTCCAAGCAAATGTATAGTCTCATTAAAAAAGCTTAAGAGAACATTTGCATGAGTAAAACAGACTGGTTTGTCAAGTATGTTCTGAGTCTTAGGCAGAATGGAACTGACTTGAAGATAGAGTCTAAGGTAAGTACATAGTTTATTAACAGAGCTTAACAAAAACGTTTCCATAAGAAAAATGCATTGGCTAGCTCATGGTTTGAGAAAAGTTAAGTTCAGGTGGAACAAGGTGCTCCAACATAGAATTTTAAAAGAAACCTCCTTTTAATTTATGTATAGAAAAGGGAAAAAAATCTGACAGTTGTAGTTTGTTTCTTCCTGCTGCTTAACAGAGATAAAAGACGTCCAACATTAGCAGCCTATTTCCTCTGTTTGGGGAGGAAATAGCCTTCCTGCCTGATACCTTCTCAAGATGACATCACCATTAAGGTAGAGAGTGAAGAGGAATGAAAGAGCCTCTTGATAAAAGTGAAAGAGAAGAGTGAAAATGCTGGCTTAAAATGTAACATTCAAAAAATGAAGATCATGGCATTTGGTCCCATCACTTCATGGAAAATAGGTGGGGGAAAAAACGGAAACAATGAGAGACTTTATTTATGGGGGCTCCCAAATCACTGCAGATGGTGACTGCAGCCATGAAATTAAAAGGTGCTTGCTCCTTGGAAGACGAGCTATAAGAAACCTAGACAGCATATCAAAAAGCAAAGGCACCACTTTACTGATGAAGATCTATATAGGCAAAGCTATGTTTTTTTTCAGTTGTCATATATGGATGTGAGTGTTGGATCGTAAAGAAGGCTGAGTGCTGAAGAATGGATGCTTCTGAAATGTGATGCTATAGAAGACTCTTGAGAGTCCCTTGGACAGCAGTGGATCAAACCAGTCAATCCTAAAGGAAATCAATCCTGAATATTCATTGGAAGGACTGAGACTGAAGCTGAAGTTTTAATCCTTTGGCCACTTGATCTGAAGAACCAACTATTGGAAAAGACCCTGACACTGGGAAAGATTGAGGGCAAGAGGAGAAAGGGGGCAACAGAGGATGAAACTGTAGGATGGCATCACTGATTCAATGGACATGAGTTTGAGCAAGTTCAGGAAGATAGTGAAGGACAGGGAAGCATGGTTGCTGCAGTTCATGGCCCTGCTGAATCAGACATAACTTAGTGACTGAACAATAATAACAACTATAAGATGCTATATATGTGTGTGTGTGTGTGTGTATACATATATATATATATTTATGTATATATAATATAAAGATGCCATGTATGTGTATAAAGATGTTGTGGATGCAAATAACTCCATCTTCTTCATATATGTGTGTGTGTGTGTGTGTGTGTGTGTGTGTGGCTGCTGCTGCTGCTATGTCACTTCAAAAGTGTCCGACTCTGTGCGACCCCATAGACGGCAGCCCCACCAGGCTCCGCCATCCCTGGAATTCTCCAGGCAAGAACACTGGAGTGGGTTGCCATTTCCTTCTCCAATTCATGAAAGTGAAAAAGTGAAAGTGAAGTCACTTAGTCATGTCCAACTCCGCGACCCCATGGACTGCAGCCTACCAGGCTCCTCCCATCCATGGGATTTTCCAGGCAAGAGTACTGGAGTGGGGTGCCTTTGCCTTCTCTGGTGTATGCACATTATATATATAAATATAAAGATGCCATATATATGCATAAAGATGTCGGGGATGCAAATGACTCCATCTTCTTCATGCATTTATCTTTAAATGGGCATTTAAGTTGCTTCCATGTCTTGGCTATTGTAAGCAGTGCTTTTTATGATCTTTGAAATGCATGTATCTTTAACAAGTATGGTATTCAGATATATTCCCAGGATTGGTTTTGCTGGATCGTATGGCACTTCTATAATATGGTTTTCTGAGGAATTCTATACTGTTTTCCATAGTGACTGCAGTAATATACATTCCCATCAACAGCGTAGGAGGGCTTCCTTTCCTCACACCCTCTCCAGCATTTGTCATTTGTTGACATTTTAATGATGACTTTCTGACCAGTGTAAGGTGATACACCCTTTAAATCTCCTTGCACTTCTATAATAATTAGTGACGTTGAATATCTTTTCATGTGCATTTGGTCATCTGTAAGATTTCTCTGGAATAATGTCTTTTTAGGTCATCTGCACATTTTTTTGATAGGATTGTTTTTCTGTGTGATATGGAGCTATATGAGCTATTTATATATTTTTGAGATTAATCCTTTGTCAGTCACATCATTTACAAATATTTTATCCCATTCTGTAAGAAGTCTTTTCATTTTGTTTATGGCTTTCTTTTCTGTCCAATAGATTTTAAGTTGAATTAGATCTCATTTTTAAATTTTTGTTTTCATTTCCATTACTCTAGACATGGATTCAAAAAGATATTATGGAGATTTATGTCAAAAATTTTTTTTCCTATGTTTCCCTCTATGGATTTTATAGTACCCAGTTTTAAAATCAGGTCTTTATTCCATTTTAAGTATATTTTTGTTTATTTTATGGTGATAGAGAATGATCTAACTTCATTCTTTCAAACATAAACTGTCCAGTTTTCCCAGCACCACACTAATTGAAGAAATTGTCTCTTCTGCATTGCATATTCTTGCCTCCTTTGTCTGTAAATTAATTGACCGTTATATGGG
Source organism: Capra hircus (assembly GCF_001704415.2). NCBI lineage: Eukaryota > Metazoa > Chordata > Mammalia > Artiodactyla > Bovidae > Capra > Capra hircus. The sequence goes on along the minus strand of NW_017199564.1, from coordinate 149 downwards.
GTGTTTGTTTCTATCCTGTTCCAGTGATCTATAAGCTCCTTTTAGTGCCAGCCCCATACTATTTTGATTATTAGCCTTTGTCATATGTCTGAAGTCAAGGAGCCTGATTCTTCCAGCTTCACTTTTCTTTTCAAGATTGTTTTTGGCTA
>NW_017199563.1:0-7292 GCF_001704415.2 Capra hircus | reverse complement strand
GACACTGCTGCTACAGCTCGGAGGAAAGCGCACGTGCATGCCCCACTCGAGACGAGGACTGACTCCCCTGGGGAGACTCCAGAAGTACCCAAGATCCATGTCAGCACTGGAGAGGAATCCTCAGGTTCCGGCACCGACTCCACACAAGTCTTAGGCCCCGGCATCGACGGGAGAGGAATCCCGAGAGGCCCCGAGCAACTCGCATGGGGACTGGCCTTTCCTGAGGCCACCAGAGCGGGTCCCTGAGGTCCCGTCGTAAGTCGAGAGCACCTGCCGCAACTCGAGAAAATCCAGGAGGTTCTCCCCTCCAGGCGAGATGAGGCCCATTTCCGCTGAGGCGTCTCGAGGCTAATCACACCTAACTCTGGAACTTCCAAAGGGTCCTTCACACCCTTGCTGCAACTCAAGAAGTTCCCCGACATACCCGTCTCCACTCGAGAGGAAGCACGAGAGTCCGCCCACATCCAGAGGAGCCCCGTTTCCGCCTCCTAGCTCGAGAGGAGGGGCCTTTCCCTGCGTGGTCGGGAAAGAATTCCCGGCGTTCCGTCGCATCTCAAGAGGAGGCGCTCTCCACAGGAAAGGCGAGAGGAACTCCAGGGTCGTGCCACCATTCCCAGAGTCCCCAGATGTCTCAGTCCATTCCAGGGAAACCTGTTTTCCCTGCACTGCCTCGACTTTCAAGCCGAGGATCGACTCACACCACGGTGGCACGTGGGACAGCCCTGTGGGAAAGCCTCGTGGAAAGGAAACTCGAGGGAAAGCCACAGATCCCTTGATCCACGCGAAGGGAAGCGTGACACTGCTGCTACAGCTCGGGAGGAAAGCGCACGTGCATGCCCCACTCGAGACGAGGACTGACTCCCCTGGGGAGACTCCAGAAGTACCCCAAGATCCATGTCAGCACTGGAGAGGAATCCTCAGGTTCCGGCACCGACTCCACACAAGATCTTAGGCCCGGCATCGACGGGAGAGGAATCCCGAGAGGCCCCCGAGCAACTCGCATGGGGACTGGCCTTTCCTGAGGCCACCAGAGCGGGTCCCTGAGGTCCCGTCGTAAGTCGAGAGCACCTGCCGCAACTCGAGAAAATCCAGGAGGTTCTCCCTCCAGGCGAGATGAGGCCCATTTCCGCTGAGGCGTCTCGAGGCTAATCACATCTAACTCTGGAACTTCCAAAGGGTCCTTCACACCCTTGCTGCAACTCAAGAAGTTCCCCGACATACCCGTCTCCACTCGAGAGGAAGCACGAGAGTCCCGCCCACATCCAGAGGAGACCCGTTTCCGCCTCCTAGCTCGAGAGGAGGGATCCTTTCCTGCGTGGTGTCGGGAAAGAATTCCCGCGTTCCCGTCGCATCTCAAGAGGAGGCGCTCTCCACAGGAAAGGCGAGAGGAACTCCAGGGTCGTGCCACCATTCCCAGAGTCCCCCAGATGTCTCAGTCCATTCCAGGGAAACCTGTTTTCCCTGCACTGCCTCGACTTTCAAGCCGAGGATCGACTCACACCACGGTGGCACGTGGGACAGCCCTGTGGGAAAGCCTCGTGGGAAAGCCTCGTGGGAAAGCCTCGGGAAAGCCACAGATCCCTTGATCCACGCGAAGGGAAGCGTGACACTGCTGCTACAGCTCGGAGGAAAGCGCACGTGCATGCCCCACTCGAGACGAGGACTGACTCCCCTGGGAGACTCCAGAAGTACCCCAAGATCCATGTCAGCACTGGAGAGGAATCCTCAGGTTCCGGCACCGACTCCACACAAGGTCTTAGGCCCCGGCATCGACGGGAGAGGAATCCCGAGAGAGGCCCCGAGCAACTCGCATGGGGACTGGCCTTTCCTGAGGCCACCAGAGCGGGTCCCTGAGGTCCCCGTCGTAAGTCGAGAGCACCTGCCGCAACTCGAGAAAATCCAGGAGGTTCTCCCCTCCAGGCGAGATGAGGCCCATTTCGCTGAGGCGTCTCGAGGCTAATCACACCTAACCTCTGGAACTTCCAAAGGTCCTTCACACCCTTGCTGCAACTCAAGAAGTTCCCGACATACCCGTCTCCACTCGAGAGGAAGCACGAGAGTCCCGCCCACATCCAGAGGAGCCCGTTTCCGCCTCCTAGCTCGAGAGGAGGGATCCTTTCCCTGCGTGGTCGGGAAAGAATTCCCGGCGTTCCCGTCGCATCTCAAGAGGCGCTCTCCACAGGAAAGGCGAGAGGAACTCCCAGGGTCGTGCCACCATTCCCAGAGTCCCCCAGATGTCTCAGTCCATTCCAGGGAAACCTGTTTTCCCTGCACTGCCTCGACTTTCAAGCCGAGGATCGACTCACACCACGGTGGCACGTGGGACAGCCCTGTGGGAAAGCCTCGAAAGCCACAGATCCCTTGATCCACGCGAAGGGAAGCGTGACACTGCTGCTACAGCTCGGAGGAAAGCGCACGTGCATGCCCCCACTCGAGACGAGGACTGACTCCCCTGGGGAGACTCCAGAAGTACCCCAAGATCCATGTCAGCACTGGAGAGGAATCCTCAGGTTCCGGCACCGACTCCACACAAGTCTTAGGCCCCGGCATCGACGGGAGAGGAATCCCGAGAGGCCCCGAGCAACTCGCATGGGGACTGGCCTTTCCTGAGGCCACCAGAGCGGGTCCCTGAGGTCCCCGTCGTAAGTCGAGAGCACCTGCCGCAACTCGAGAAAATCCAGGAGGTTCTCCCCTCCAGGCGAGATGAGGCCCATTTCCGCTGAGGCGTCTCGAGGCTAATCACACCTAACCTCTGGAACTTCCAAAGGGTCCTTCACACCCTTGCTGCAACTCAAGAAGTTCCCCGACATACCCGTCTCCACTCGAGAGGAAGCACGAGAGTCCCGCCCACATCCAGAGGAGCCCGTTTCCGCCTCCTAGCTCGAGAGGAGGGATCCTTTCCTGCGTGGTCGGGAAAGAATTCCCGGCGTTCCCGTCGCATCTCAAGAGAGGCGCTCTCCACAGGAAAGGCGAGAGGAACTCCAGGGTCGTGCCACCATTCCCAGAGTCCCCAGATGTCTCAGTCCATTCCAGGGAAACCTGTTTTCCCTGCACTGTTTCGACTTTCAAGCCGAGGATCGACTCACACCACGGTGGCACGTGGGACAGCCCTGTGGGAAAGCCTCGTGGGAAAGCCTCGAGGAAAGCCACAGATCCCTTGATCCACGCGAAGGAAGCGTGACACTGCTGCTACAGCTCGGGAGGAAAGCGCACGTGCATGCCCCCACTCGAGACGAGGACTGACTCCCCTGGGGAGACTCCAGAAGTACCCCAAGATCCATGTCAGCACTGGAGAGGAATCCTCAGGTTCCCCACCGACTCCACACAAGGTCTTAGGCCCCGGCATCGACGGGAGAGGAATCCCGAGAGGCCCCCGAGCAACTCGCATGGGGACTGGCCTTTCCTGAGGCCTCCAGAGCGGGTCCCTGAGGTCCCTGTCGTAAGTCGAGAGCACCTGCCGCAACTTGAGAAAATGCAGGAGGTTCTCCCTCCAGGCGAGATGAGCCCATTTCCGCTGAGGCGTCTGGAGGCTAATCACATCTAACATCTGGAACTTCCAAAGGGTCCTTCACACCCTTGCTGCAACTCAAGAAGTTCCCCGACATACCCGTCTCCTCTCGTGAGGAAGCACGAGAGTCCCGCCCACATCCAGAGGAGACCTGTTTCCGCCTCCTAGCTCGAGAGGAGGGATCCTTTCCCTGCGTGTGGGGGAAGAATTCCCCGCGTTCCCCATCGCATCTCAAGAGGAGGCGCTCTCCACAGGAAAGGCGAGAGGAACTCCAGGGTCGTGCCACCATTCCCAGAGTCCCCCAGATGTCTCAGTCCATTCCAGGGAAACCTATTTTCCCTGCACTGCCTCTACTTTGAAGCGAGGATCGACTCACACCACGGTGGCACGTGGGACAGCCCTGTGGGAAAGCCTCTTGGAAAGCCTCGTGGGAAAGCCTCGAGGGAAAGCCACAGATCCCTTGATGCACGCGAAGGGAAGCGTGACACTGCTGCTACAGCTCGGGAGGAAAGCGCACGTGCATGCCCCCACTCGAGGCTAGGACTGACTCCCCTGGGTAGACTCCAGAAGTACCCCAAGATCCATGTCAACACTGGAGAGGAATCCTCAGGTTCCGGCACCGATTCCTCACAAGGTCTTAGGCCCCAGCATCGACGGGAGAGGAATCCCGAGAGGCTCCCGAGCAACTCGCATGGGACTGGCGTTTCCTGAGGCCACCATAGCGGATCCCTATGGTCCCCGTCGTAAGTCGAGAGCACCTGCCGCAACTCGAGAAAATCCAGGAGGTTCTCCCCACCAGGCGAGATGAGGCCCATTTCCGCTGAGGCGTCTAGAGGCTAATCACATCTAACATCTGGAACTTCCAAAGGGTCCTTCACACCCTTGCTGCAACTCAAGAAGTTCCCCGACATACCCGTCTCCACTCGAGAGAAAGCACGAGAGTCCCGCCCACATCCAGAGGAGCCCCGTTTCCGCCTGATAGATCCAGAGGAGGGATCGTTTCCCTGTGGTCGTGAAAGAATTCCCGGCGTTCCCGGCGCATCTCAAGAGGAGGCGCTCTCCACAGGAAAGGCAAGAGGAACTCGAGGGTCGTGCCACCATTCCCAGAATCCGCCAGAAAATTCCTTGTCGGGAATTTTATTGGCCTTCCGCGTAAACCTAGCTATTCAGCCTTTTTCCTCCAGTTAATCTTCTTACTACCCTATAATTTCTTAATCTCATCTTACATTAATAAATACACAAGACTTTCCACGTCAACGCCGTCCATCCGTCGAATTCCCTGGATCCAGCGGGCAGGACCCCGGCACACTGAGATATCTGGGGGACTCTTGGAATGATGGCACAACACTGGAGTTTCTCTCGCCTTTCCTTTGGAGAGCGCCTCCTCATGAGATGCGACGGGAACACCTGGAATTCTTTCCGGAACATACAGGAAAAAGATACCTGACCGCGAGGTACGAGGCGGAAACGGGGCTCCTCTGGATGTGGGCGGGACTCTCGTGCTTCTTCTCGAGTGGAGTCAGATATGTTGGGGAACTTCTTGAGTTGTAGCAAGGGTGTGAAGGACCCTTTGGAAGTTCCAGGGGTTAGGTGTGATTAGCCTCGAGACACCTGAGTGGAAATGGGTCTCATCTCGCCTGGAGGGGAGAACCTCCTGGATTTTCTCGAGTTGCGGCAGGTGCTCTTGACTTACGACGGGGACCTCAGGGACCCGCTCTGGTGGCCTCAGGAAAGGCCAGTCCCCATGCGAGTTGCTCGGGGGCCTCTCGGGATTCCTCTCCCTTCGACGCCCGGGGCCTAAGACCTTGTGTGGAGTCGGTGCCGGAACCTGAGGATTCCTCTCCAGTGCTGACATGCATCTTGCGGTACTTCTGGAGTCTCCCCAGGGGAGTCAGTCCTCGTCTCGAGTGGGGGCATGCACGTTCGCTTTCCTCCCGAGCTGTAGCAGAACTGTCACGCTTCCCTTCGCTTGGATCAAGGGATCTGTGGCTTTCCCTCGAGGCTTTCCCTCGAGCTTTCCACGAGGCTTTCCCACAGGGCTGTCCCACGTGCCACCGTGGTGTGAGTCCATCCTCGGCTTGAAAGTCGAGGCAGTGCAGGGAAAACAGGTTTCCCTGGAATGGACTGAGACATCTGGGGGACTCTGGGAATGGTGGCACGACCCTGGAGTTCCTCTCGCCTTTCCTGTGGAGAGCGCCTCCTCTTGAGATGAGACAGGAACGCCGGGAGTTCTTTCCCGACCATGCAGGGAAAGGATCCCTCCTCTCGAGCTAGGAGGCGGAAACGGGGCTCCTCTGGATGTGGGCGGGACTCTCGTTCTTCCTCTCGAGTGGAGAGAGGTATGTCGGGGATCTTCTTGAGTTGCAGCAAGGGTGTGAAGAACCCTTTGGAAGTTTCAGAGGTTAGGTGTGATTAGACTCGAGACGCCTCAGCGGAAATGGGCCTCATCTCGACTGCAGGGGAGAACCTCCTGGGTTTTCTTGAGTTTCAGCAGGTGCTCTCCAGTTACGACCGGGACTTATGTAACCCGCTCTGGTCCGCTCAGGTAATGCCAGTCGACTTGCGAGTTGCTAAGGGGCCTCTCGGGATTCCTCTCCGGTCGATGACCGGGCCTAAGACCTTTTTTGGAATCGGTGCCCGAACCTGAGGTTTCCTCTCCAGTGCTGAAATGGATCTTGGGGTACTACTGGAGTCTCCACAGGGGAGTCATCTTCGTCTCCAATGTGGGCATGCACGTGCGCTTTTCTCCGAGCATTAGGAGCAGAGTCAATTTTCCCGTTGGGTTGATCAAGGGGTTTCTTGTTTTCCCTCGAGGCTTTCCCACGAGGCTTTCCCACGAGGCTTTCCCACAGGGCTGTCCCACGTGCCACCATCGTGTGAGTCGGTCCTCCGCGTGAACGTCGAGGCAGTGCAGGGTAAAACAAGTTCCTCTGGAAAGGACTGAGACATCTGGGGGACTCTTGGAATGGTGGAACGACCCTGGAGTTCCTCTCGCCTTTCCTGTGGAGAGCGCCTCCTCATGAGATGCGACGGGAACACCGGAATTCTTTCCGGAACATACAGGGAAAAGATACCTGACCGCGAGGTACGAGGCGGAAACGGGGCTCCTCTGGATGTGGACAGGACTCTCGTGCTTCCTCTCGAGTGGAGTCAGATATGTTGGGGAACATCTTGAGTTGTAGCAAGGGTGTGAAGGACCCTTTGGAAGTTCCAGGGGTTAGTGTGTGATTAGCCTCGAGACGCCTGAGTGGAAATGGGCCTCATCTCGCCTGGAGGGGAGAACCTCCTGGATTTTCTCGAGTTGCGGCAGGTGCTCTTGACTTACGACGGGACCTCAGGGACCCGCTCTGGTGGCCTCAGGAAAGGCCAGTCCCCATGCGAGTTGCTCGGGGCCTCTCGGGATTCCTCTCCCTTCGACGCCGGGGCCTAAGACCTTGGGTGGAGTTGGTGCCGGAACCTGAGGATTCCTCTCCAGTGCTGACATGCATCTTGCGGTACTTCTGGAGTCTCCCCAGGGGAGTCAGTCCTCGTCTCGAGTGGGGGCATGCACGTTCGCTTTCCTCACGAGCTGTAGCAGAACTGTCACGCTTCCCTTCGCTTGGATCAAGGATCTGTGGCTTTCCCTCGAGGCTTTCCAGGAGGGCTTTCCCACGAGGCTTTCCCACAGGGCTGTCCACGTGCCACCGTGGTGTGAGTCGATCCTTGGCTTGAAAAGTCGAGGCAGTGCAGGGAAAACAGGTTTCCCTGGAGGACTGAGACATCTCGGGGACTCTGGGAATGGTGG
>NW_017199562.1:0-7293 GCF_001704415.2 Capra hircus | reverse complement strand
ACAAGGTCCTAGGTCCCGGCATCGACGGGAAAGGAATACCGCAGAGGCACCGAACAACTCGCATGGGGACTGGCCTTTCCTGAGGCCACCAGAGCGGGTCCCTGAGGTCCCTTTGTAAGTCGAGAGCACCTGCCGCAGCTCGAGAAAATCCAGGATTTCTCCCCTCAGGCGAGATGAGGCCCATTTCCGCTGAAGCATCTCGAGGCTAATCACACCTAACCTCTGGAACTTCCAAAGGGTTCCTTCACACCCTTGCTGCAACTCAAGAAGTTCCCCGACATACCCGTCTCGACTCGAGAGGGAAGCACGAGAGTCCCGCCCACATCCAGAAAGCCCCGTTTCCGCCTCCTAGCTCGAGAGGAGGGTTCCTTTCCCTGCGTGTTCGGGAAAGAATTCCTGGCCTTCCCATCGCAGCTCAAGAGGGGGCGCTCTCTACAGGAAAGGCGAGAGGAACTCCAGGGGTCGTGCCACCATTCCCAGAGTCCCCCAGATGTCTCAGTCCACTCCAGGGAAACGTGTTTTTTCACTTGCCTCGACTTTCAAGCCGAGGATCGACTCACACCACGGTGGCACGTTGGACAGCCCTTTGGGAAAGCCTGGGGAAAGCCTTCGTGGGAAAGACTCCAGGGAAAGCCTCAGATTCCTTTCATCCACGCCGAAGGGAAGCGTGACACTACAGCTACAGCTCGGAGGAAAGCGCACGTGCATGCCCTACTCGAGACGAGGAATGACTCCCTTAAGGAGACTCCAAAAGTACCCCAGGAACCATGTCAGCACTGGAGTGGAATCCTCCGGTTCCGGCACCGACTCACACAAGGTCTTAGGCCCCGGCTTCGACGGGAGAGGAATCCCGAGAGGCCCCATGCAACCCGCATGGGGACGGGGCCTTTCCTGAGGCCACCAGAGCGGGTCCCAGAGGTCCCAGTCGTAAGTCGAGAGCACCTGCCGCAACTCGAGAAAATCCAGGAGGTTCTCCCCTCCAGGCGAGATGAAGCCCATTTCCGCGGAGGCGTCTCGAGGCTAATCAACCTGGCCTCTGGAATTTCCAAAGGGTCCTTCACACCCTTGCTGCAACTCAAGAAGTTTCCCGACGTACCCGTCTCCACTCGAGAGGAAGCACGAGAGTCCTGCCCACATCCAGAGAAGCCCCTGTTTCCGCCTCATAGCTCCAGAGGTGGAATCCTTTCCCTGCGTTGTCGGGAAAGAATTCCCGGTGTTCCGGTCGCATCTCAAGAGGAGGCGCTCTCCACAGGAAACACGAGGGATCTCCAGGGTCGTGACACCATTCCCTGAGTGCCACAGATTTCTCAGTCTATTCCAGGGAAACCTATTTTCCCTGCATTGCCTCGACTTTCAAGCCGAGGATCCACTCACACCCACGGTGGCACGTGGGACAGCCCTGTGGGAAAGCCTCGCGGGAAAGCCTCGAGGAAAAGCCACAGATCCCTAGATCCACGCAAAGGGAAGTATGACAATGCTGCTACAGCTCGGGAGGAAAGGGCACGTGCATGCCCCCACTCGAGAAGAGGACTGACTCCCCTGGGGAGACTCCAGAAGTACCCAAAGACCATGTCAGCACTGGAGAGGAATCCTCAGGTTCCGGCACGGACTCCACACAAGATCTTAGGCCCTGGCATCGATGGGAGAGGAATTCCGAGAGGCCCCCGAGCAACTCGCATGGGGACTGGCCTTTCCTGAGGCCACCAGAGCGGGTCCCTGAGGTCCTCATCCTAAGTCGAGAGCACCTGCCGCAACTCGAGAAAATCCAGGAGGTTCTCCCCTCCAGGCGAGATGAGGCCCATTTCCGCAGAAGCGTCTCGAGGCCAAATCACACCTAACCTCTGGAACTTCCAAAGGGTCCTTCAAACCCTTGCTGCAACTCAAGAAGTTCCCCCACATACCCGTCTCCACTCGAGAGGAAGCACGAGAGTCCCGCCCACATCCAGAGGAGCCCCGTTTCCGCCTCCTAGCTGGAGAGGATGGATCCTTTCCCTGCGTGGTCGGGAAAGAATTCCCGGCGTTTCCGTCGCAACTCAAGAGGAGGCGCTCTCCACAGGAAAGGCGAGAGCAACTCCAGGGTCGTGCCACCATTCCCAGAGTCCCCCAGATGTCTCAGTCCATTCCAGGGAAACCTGTTTTCCCTGCACTGCCTCGACTTTCAAGCCGAGGATGGACTCACACCACGGTGGCACGTGGGACAGCCCTGTGGGAAAGCCTCGTGGGAAAGCCTCGTGGGAAAGCCTCGAGGGAAAGCCACAGATCCCTTGATCCTCGCGAAGGGAAGCGTGACACTGCTGCTACATCTCGGGAGGAAAGCGCACGTGCATGCCCCCACTCGAGACGAGGACTGACTCCCCTGGGGAAACTCCCAGAAGTAACCCAAGATCCATGTCAGCACTGGAGAGGAATCCTCAGGTTCCCGGCACCGACTCCACACAAGATATTAGACACCGGAATCGACGGGAGAGGAATCCCGAGAGGCCCCAGAGCAACTCGCATGGGGACTGGCCTTTCCTGAGGCCACCAGAGCGGGTCCCTGAGGTCCCCGTCGTAAGTCGAGAGCACCTGCCGCAACTCGAGAAAATCCAGGAGGTTCTCCCCTCCAGGCGAGATGAGGCCCATTTCCGCGGAGGCGTCTCGAGGCAAATCACACCTAACCTCTGGAACTTCCAAAGGGTCCTTCACACCCTTGCTGCAACACAAGAAGTTCCCCGGCATACCAGTCTCCACTCAAGAGGAAGCACGAGAGTTCCGCCCACATCCAGAGGAGCCCCGTGTCCGCTTCCTAGCTCAAGAGGAGGGATCCTTTCCCTGCGTGGTCGGGAAAGAATTCCCAGCATTCCCGTCGCATTTCAAGAGGAGGCGCTCTCCACAGGAAAGGCGAGAGGAACTCCAGGGTCCTGCCACCATTCCCAGAGTCCCCCAGATGTCTCAGTCCATTCCAGGGAAACCTGTTTTCCCTGCACTGCCTCGACTTTCAAGCCGAGGATCGACTCTCACCACTGTGGCACGTGGGACATCCCTGTGGGAAAGCCCCGTGGGAAAGCCTCAGGGAAAGCCACAGATCCCTTGATCCACGCGAAGGGAAGCGCGACACTGCTGCTACAGCTCGGGAGGAAAGCGCACGTGCATGCCTCCCCTCAAGACGAGGACTGACTCCCCTGGGGAGACTCCAGAAGTACCCCAAGATCCATGTCAGCACTGGAGAGAAATCCTCAGGTTCCGGAACCGACTCCACACAAGGCCTTGGCCACAGCATCGACGGGAGAGGAATCCCGAGAGGCCACCGAGCAACTCGCATGGGTCTGGCCTTTCCTGAGGCCACCAGAGCGGGTCCCTGAGTTCCCCGTCCTAAGTCGAGAGCACATGCTTCAACTCGAGATAATACAGGAGGTTCTCCCCCTCCAGGCGAGATGAGGCCCATTTCTGCTGAGGCGTCTCGAGTCTAAACACACCTAACCTCTGGAACTTTCAAAGGGTCCTTCACACCCTTGCTGCAACTCAAGAAGTTCCTCGGACATACCCGTCTCCACTCGAGAGGAAGCACGAAGAGTCCCGCCCACATCCAGAGGAGCCCCGTTTCCGGCCTCCCTAGCTCGAGAGGAGGGATCCTTTCCCTACGTGGTCGGGAAAGAATTCCCGGCGTTCCTGTCACATCTCAAGAGGAGTCGGTCTCCACCGGAGAGGGGAGAGGAACTCCAGGATCGTGCCACCATTCCCAGAGTCCCCCAGATGTCTCAGTCCATTCCAGGGAAACCTGTTTTCCCTGCACTGCCTCCACCTTCAAGCCGAGGATCGACTCACACCACGGTGGCACGTGGGACAGCCCTGTGGGAAAGCCTCGTGGGAAAGCCTCGAGGGAAAGCCACAGATCCCTTGATCCACGCGAAGGGAATCGTGACTCTGCTGCTACAGCTCGAGAGGAAACCGCACGTTCATGCCCCACTCGAGACGAGGACTGACTCCCCTGGGGAGACTCCAGAAGTACCCCAAGATCCATGTCAGCACTGGAGAGGAATCCTCAGGTTCCGGCACCTGCTGGGAGCCAGTGTGAGGAATCCTGCCCATGACAAGGTCATGAGGAAGGAAGCTGACATATGCAAGGCGTGCTCAGACTTCAGGGACCCCTCTGCAAATTCCTAAGCACGTACCCCAACTAAAATCTGCCGGCTTTTGTGCTCTGTTTTTCCACTCTTCTGACATTTTCTGGAAAAATTCAATTCAGGGCTTTAGTCTTCTGCATTTGAAAGAGTGTTTCAATCCAAAAACCCCTCCGATGGCTTTCTAGCCTGCCTGCAGGACTCGTACAGCTGCGCATGTGATTGTTTGAGGCCTCCTGACCGCAGGAGGCACAGGAAGCTTAAAACATCCTAGGAATGTAGGAGCTTCGAGGAGTCAAAATCTTTAGAATAGGACTGATTAATGGTTTCATTTTTTGGTCAATGCTTGCTGCCAAATTTTCATATCCTTTATTTTTTAGATATAGTTGGTATATAGAAAAACAAGTAGTAGACCTGGTATTAGCAACATTAGATCTTTGAGTTAAGTACCTTCTTTGTATATCCCACTCCACCTTTGTTCTATAGAGATGTAACTTTAATGCTTTAAGGAGATGCAGATTAAAAAAAAAAACACTTCAGGGAAACAAAATTAACATTCATTAAGGAAGAGAGCCAAAAAGTGTTAACAAGCCTCTTGGCCAAAAGATAATGTAAATCACCTGAGACCTTTTGTATACAAAATGATATACGGAAAGAATCTGGGTGTGAACGCTACATAATTTTGTGTTACCCATTGATCTCCGTGTTTTATCAAAAGTATAAAAGGCCTTCTGAACAATAAAGGATGGGGGCCAGTTTCTCGAACTAGTCTCTCGGCCTGGTTTCTTGGGACTCTGGCTCCCCCCGTCTCTCTCTCTCTCTTCTTCTCTCCCCTTCCCTCTCTCTGCTCTTTACTTTAACTTCAGGCTGAATCTCCATCTGGCGCGGGAGGCTCGCCATCTACTTACTTGCCCCGGCTGTTAAGACCCGCACGAAAGGGAGCTTAAGGCGAGGCACCCTTAGATATTCAAGCGTGGCCGCCGGTGGCCCAACGTAGATGGTGCAAATTCCTTGTCTGGAATTTTATTGGCCTTCCGCGTAAACCAAGCTATTCAGCCCTCTTCCTCCACTTAATCTTCTTACTACACTATAGTTTCTTAATCTAATCTTACATTAATAAACAAACAAGTCTTTCCACGCCAACGCCGTCCACCCTTCGAATTCCCTGGATCCACCCGGCTGGACCCCGGCAAGTGTGCCCGGAACAGGCTATTCAAAGGTAGGTTCCTCGGAGCAAAAGCTCCCCCCGGAGCACTCTCTGTTGCTCCCCCCGGAGCACTCTCTGTTGCTCCCCCGGAGTGACTTAATCACTCCCCCCGGAGTACTTTCGGGTACTCCCCCAGTGTTGAGTGTTCGGGACGGCTAGGACCCCACTCAGGGTGCCGCGGACCCCCCTGTAGGATAGACAGGGTGAGGACGAGTGGGAAGTGTTCAAGGGTTTAAGAGAAACCTGGTGCTCTAGAGGTTGAAAAGAAACCTGCTATCTTAGGGTTTAAAACAAAACCCCCCTTGGCTAAGGTAAAACCTTTTTGTCAAGGCAGACTTTTCTATAACTCTTAATTTTCTGACACGGGTAACAATGACTCAAAACAATGACACCTCTTTATACAAGTAATTTTGTAACTGTTAAACAAAAAGACAAATTAAAGATTAAAAGGCTCGTGTTACGAGACCAATGTCCTTGGTTTCCAGAAAAGAGATTTAGATACTTGGATAAAGGTAATAAAACAGCTAAAAACTAATTATACTTTGCATGGGCCTGTAAATGCTTTTGCTCTGTAAAATATTATTACAAATGTTCTGGACCCCCGTCATGAGGCTGTTAGTTAGATAGCCTATGGGAGAGACTATAGCAGTGGATCGTAGTGGGTCTCCACCTATTACGCAGATCATATTTTCTGCCATTGGCAAACAAAAGGAGAGAGACTGTACTCTTCCTCCCGAGGAAGGAGGGTGCTTATAGGACGCAGCGGCCGAGCGCCCTGGAGAGCCCCCTCCCCCTCTACACAAACCAAACCTTTAAAAGAGTTGTCTTATTTAAGGCGACCACTGCAACCTCTGCTTGCGCCTCCCCAGGGCTTAAGAACTCCCCACTTTATATCCAAAGCCTCCCAGAACATTGCTTAAGTTTGAAAACGATAGTGACAATATTTTTGAGCAAAAGAGCTTTTAAAACAGAGCTTGCTCCTTGCATAAAATCCCCTCAGGAGGGGCCTCACCCAACAAAAAAAAGAAAAAGGAAGAAAAACAGGAAAAAAAAAAGAAAAATATTCGTAATAAAAAGGACTTAACAAATGCAAAATGTTTCTCTTGAGGCCAAATAGAACATTTTTTGCCAAAATGTCTTGCTAAACAGAGATAACAAGCCGTACCAAACAACCCCAGGTAGCTCAGGCCTGGACCTCAGTTCCACCACCTTAATAATAATAGCTCCTGACTCAGATTCCAGTGGCTAGTCCCCTGCCTGAGGACATTGTAAGACTTGTGCTGGGGCATAGCTTGCTTTTTTTTCAAAAAATTTCGGTAGTGTCTTGTGTAGTAAATTCTGATTATACTAAAAAAATTGAAGTTTTGATATCGCCACCTGCTAAAACTGTGCAATTAAAATTAAAAAATAGCACAGCTTTTGCTTTTACCTTATTACCAGACAGAAAAACCAGACAAAAAAAGCCCCAGAGGATCTAGATCTAGCTTTTTGGGTGCAAAAAATTGCAGCTTCTAGGCCTTTAAAAGATTTTTTAAAGATATAAAATGTCATGGCTGTTAGACAATAGACAAGACGTTTCTTACATTGCTGAGAGACTAGCGCAGCTCCTGGCCAACATATACTACTGAAAAGGAGTTGGTGGATTAGAAAAGGTGGTATGCAGGATAAAAATGCTATAGAGTAAGAGGTGAGAGAGAGTTTAAAACCTTGGTGAATAGTGAGCTCCCCGTTGCTGGAAGTATTCAAGCAAAGATTAAATGGTTACTTTCATCTAAAAGGCTAATAGACCAGATTTGGTTATAAAAAGATCATTAAAAAAGCTTTTCTTGCTTCTTATATTTGGGTCTGCCAAAAGTTTTAAAACTGATAATGTCCTTTTAAAGCTGCTGAGAGATTGTTTACTAACTTTAAATGATTTCCAAAAATCTTAGGTGATATTAATTGGATATGCCCACATTTAAAACTGACTTTTGTAGATTTAAAGCC